>NW_024091650.1:0-22836 GCF_014356525.2 Nilaparvata lugens
CTATTCAAGATATGAGACAGCTGGTGATAGGTCAATAACGCTGGAAACACACGAGGTCTGCTATCTCTTCGTAGTGAATGATTTAATAGAACCAACAGTTTGCAATTTAATAATCACATTTTCTCGGATTCCAAGCTTATTCTCAATCCTAGGTGGAAATGTTACTGAATATTAATTGCAGAGATTTTCATGCTCAATCTTTTCCACTTGAAATTTTTTGTTTAAATTGTATATGAAGGCTGATAATTGAGAATCTAAAATCAAACTTTGCATAGATGGGGCAAAGCTCCTGAAATTTTTACAGATATAGAACTTGTTGCAGTTGATAGAGCTTATCAATGACTATTCCAGGTATGAATTTGATCAAAATCGTTGGAGCCGTTTTCGAGAAAATCGCGAAAACCCCTGTTTTTGACAACATTTTCGCCATTTTAGCCGCCATCTTGGATTGTATTTGATCGAAATGTTCGTGTCGGATCCTTATAGTGTAAGGACCTTACGTTCCAATTTCAAGTCATTCTGTCAACTGGGAGATGAGGATATCGTGTACACAGACGCACATACACTCATACACACACACACACACACACACACACACACACCACACACACACACACACACACATACACACACCAATACCCAAAAACCACTTTTTCGGACTCAGGGGACCTTGAACGTATAGAAATTGGGTACATTAATTTTTTTTTTCGGAAAGCAATACTTTCCTTACCTATATGGTAATAGGGCAAGGAAAGTAAAAATCAGACTATAGATTTTATTCATAAATCAGCTGACAAGTGATTCACAGATGTGAGGAGAAGCCAGTCTATTGCTGTATTTTCATAAGGTCTATAGTTTCAATCAGGTACTTGTGTTTGAGAATACTGCGTGAGGTCTACAACTGTTCACAGAACTTCAAGTAAATAAAGTATTGGTAGGATGGAGAGGTAGCCTACTGTACAGTAACTATATAGGTAGCCTAATTATAGTTTATAATATCTCTTCCATGTTTGGTTTTGAAGCATCTAGATTTGAAAAACTACCATGTTAAAATATTTAATGAGTGAAATCTTGTGAAGTGAAGAACTACAAGAATTCACCTATTTAGGACTAAGTGTAGCCTCACCGTTATTCAAATTTGGGAGAGGAATAGCAAAAGTTACTTTTTTTTCATCCCTATCATTTCGATGATGTAGGCCTACTTATATTGTATGGATAGATGAAGAATATAGTTATCTAGCCTACTGTAGTTACATCCATTTGAGATGCATACAATTCTATCGTAGCAAAGCAGCTACAAGGAAGTTTTGATAAGCTATCAAAAACTAAACATAATGTATCGTGTGGACTATTAATTGCATGCACTAATAACTGAAAAAACACATAGGTAGTATTTTCTCTCGATCTTTCTCTGCTTTGAACTCGGACTGACCTGTTACCAGTATGTCTTGTAGAAGATTAGGTTTTGATTTAGCATTTTTGATACACCAACCCCACAAGCCATTAGCCGTTTCCACACCGATATCACGCCGACACGACATAGGCCTGTACAGACTAGATTCACTCTGATTGACAGTATAAGGGGAGGCTGTGGTTTATAACTGCGCGAGGTATACTGTTCACAGAACTACTGGTAGAAATGAGAAAATGAAGATTATCATAAAAATCTGGTGTGGCGCACTCACACAACTTTCCTGCCGTTATGAAAATTGATCACCTGACGCTAGTGTTTACGCGCATTTCAAGTCTACTTATAAACAAGATCTGAGCCAGCTGTTGACAGGACAATAACGCTGGAGACACACGAAGTCTGCTATCTCTTCATAGTGAATGATTTAATAATAGAATTAACAGTTGCCAACAGTTTGCAATTGTATAATCACATTTTCTCGAATTTCGAGCTTAATTTCAATTTTAGGTGAAAATGTTCGTGTCGGATCCTTATATTGTAATGACCTTAAGTTCAAAATTTCAAGTCATTCCGTTAATTGGGAGATGAGGTATCGTGTACACAGACGCACATACACTCATACACACACACACACACCACACACACACACACACACACACACACACACACACACACACACACACACACATACAGACCAATACCCAAAAACCAGTTTTTTGGACCCAGGGGACCTCGAAACGTATAGAAATTTAGAAATTGGGGTACCTTAATTTTTTTCGGAAAGCAATACTTTCCTTACCTATGGTAATAGGGCAAGGAAAGTAAAAGCAATCCAACAATTTTAGAAAACCAGCAGTTGACTCACTTTGTGTAAGGCGAGTTGTTAGTCATGTTGTATCGGACAGTTTTCGGTCGCACTTTTGACGGACAGATGTCGTGATTCCGACAGCACTTGTCTATGTCCGTCTCTGTTCCCAGGTCGTAATACGTCTCAGCAATGTCGCCCGAACCGCACCATTTGGTTCCTGAAACACCCGAATAAATAAATGGGTTTGTGTAAAAAAAAAGGAATCGTGCGTACAAATATAGCTTACAAATAAGTATTGTATTTTTATTTGAAATTTATTTTTAAAACCAGACGATGGTGTGAACACTGAAACTAGTTGTTATCATTTTATTGACTGAGCGAAGTGAGGTCTAAGATTCAAGTCGACGGTTTGGCATTTCTCTTAATGTTTGAATTTTTAAATATTTCAATGTTTAAATGTTCATATGTTGCGCATTCACGGCGAAACGCGGTAATAGATTTTCATGAAATTTGACAGGTATGTTCCTTTTTTAAATGCGCGTCGACGTATATACAACGTTTTTGGAAATTTTGCATACCAAGGATAATATAAAATGGAAAAGGAGCCTCCTTCATATGCCAATATTAGAGTAAAATCAGACTATAGAATTATTCATAATAAATCAGCTGACATGTGATTACACAGATGTATGGAGAAGCCAGTTTATTGCTGTATTTCCACAAGGTCTATAGTTTCAATCCGGTACTTTTATTCAAACACACACAATTTCAAGTTTAATAAAATACATCACCTAGAATTTTGAATTTAATGATTAATTCACTTCTAAACACGAGGCCAAACAAGAAACTTCTATCGCAATTTCAATTCATCTGGTAGGTCGAATGCAGTCGGAAACCACATATCAGTCACCGTACGTAATCATGTACTTGTGAATGAGAATACTGCGTGAGGTCTACTGTTCGATAAGCTATCAACAACATAAACATAAGCTATCGTGTGGACTATTAATTGCATGCAACTAATAACTGAAAGTACATAGTATTCTCTCTCGATCTTTCTCTGCTTCCAACTCGGGCTGACCTGTTGCCAGTATGTCTTGTAGAAGATTATCTTCTGATATTAGCATTTTTGATACACCAACCCCAACAGCCATTAGCCGTTTTCACACCGATATCTCGCCGACACGACATACAGACAGGAGGCTGTGGTTTATAACTGCGCGGGGTCTACTGTTAACAGAACTACTAGTAGAAATGAGAAAATGAAGATTATCATAAATACTACGACTAAGTCCGTTTCGTAAAGTCAATTTTCCGACTCCAGCTGTTTAAAGTCTAGAACTTAGCTAAATCCCGAGCTCGGAAACCGGCCCTTTAAGAACTATCAAGAGTTCTCAATTTATTTAAGAATAAAGGTATAGATATTAGTCTATGCTAATATCTATAAATATATGACAGATACACAGATTATTATTGTACCTGGGAGAATACCACTGAGCAGCGTACTGGGGTTGGGGCCAGAACCTCTAGTAGCTCTATCGATTGCCTTCTCAGCATTGACGGTGTTCCCAGCAGATAGCACTGGTCCATCAGATCCAACATCTGGTCCAGTCTGATCTCCACAGGTCGGCCGATCATCACCTTCAAAGACGACAGAAGCTCTGTCTGTTGTTTGGGTTTGCTGGAACAGAAATCGATGAAATATTATTTTATAAATTTATACTTAGCTCAACTCACACCTACGCGACTCAGGTCGAGAAGAGAGCATATGTGTTTCCAAATGGTGACACTCAGACCAGTCGATTCTAGTCTCCGCGACGTTACCCAATTGGAACACATGCTCTCGACTAGAGTCTAGTCTCTTCTCGACCTGGGTCAATACCTACTATTACTAAGTAATAGTAGGTATTGCCTGGGTCCCGTAGGTGTGAGTTGAGCCTAACTCTTTGCTAATATGTTATAGAATTCAAAACTTAGACTGGCCACTAACGATGGGACATGCATGATGAAAACGACACGCTGATGATAAAACATGAATGATGATTCAATTAGTTTGTCTGATAAATATTAATCATGATTAAGATAATTTTTGGAAGAGCAAAACTAAACTCAGGCGTCCGATATCGTCACTTTCAAAGACAACAACATAGTTCTGTTTGTTTGCTGGAACAGAAATTAACCATTTATTTATGAATGTAAGGACAAGTATTTGAATAAAACCAAACCATCAAACAAGAGCATTCAGAGAAAGTGCGGAGAAATTACTCTAAGGCCCGGTTGAACAGAAGCCAGTTAAATTTTAATCGTGATTAATTTCACGAGAACCAATCAGAGTAGCCTATTCTTTTTGATTGGAAAAAGAAGGCTTCTCTGATTGGTTCTCGTGAAATTAATCACGATTAAAATGTAACCGGTTTTTGTGCAACCGGCACTTGTACACTGAAATCAAATCCTAGTGGTGTCCACGTTATAATGGTAGTGGAGAAAGATAGAACAGCATTGCCGATTCTCTGCTTTTCCACTGCCTTCAATAGAAGATAGCTTTGACAAAAGAAGATTTGATGAAAAGCTGATTTTTTTCAATTTTATTTTTGTTGAGAGATTCCCCAATATCAATTCCTATTTTACAAATTTTATCAAGCTATTCATAGTTGAAAGCCAGCATTCAAAGAGCTTATTCCTCTTAGAGACTCAAGTAGCCCACTGGTGACAGAATAATTAAATGATTTCCTAAATCTATGCGTTCATTGTGAACTTAAATTTCAAATACATTAATTTATGGAGTTAAAATGCACTTACTTTGGTAGTGACGATCAGACTGATGATCATCATACAACAGGTCGAAACGATCGTCAATACCACGGTATATAGAAGAAGACGGTAGGTGTCACGCGCATGTTTGTGCTAAATTTCCGGTGTAGCTGACGTCATTTTATATCCAATCATCTGTTTTTAGCAAATAAGTTTCTTGAATTGCCAATAGGTGTTGAAAACCTCGGTTAGTGGCGATGCCGATGACGCAATCTAGCTGGCTGGCCACTGCGCACACATTTCATGACCACTACCGTTTTTATCTATATACTGTGGTCAATACCAATGTAAGTACTCCATAAGTGTATTTGAAATTTAATTTTAATAGTGACAAAGTATGGATATGCAACACAGTAATTATTCATTGTCTTCAGAACAGGGAAGTCTATTATTAAAAATAACACCAGGCCTAGTTGATATTTCGTCATGGATGGTTAAATTCAATGATTTGGAGAAAACACTTTTTCTGAATAATCTAAATTCGTATCAAACAGGCCTCATTTAACATCATTTAACGGCTCATTGATCCCACAACAAGAAACTTTCTTTTTTTTATTGATGATGGTGAACCGCATTGCTATTTGTAAGTGTGAACCGCGTTGGAATATTTTTCAATTACCTACAATATTATTTCAATCATCAATTTATTTCTTTAATATCTTTCCCAATCTTGTTCTCTCTCTATTTTTCTTCCTTTACACAATGTTTCATTGAAAAACATGAGACTTTTTTTATTGATGACTAGAAAGTCCCCACCAACAAAAGCCATACGAGTTTACTTTTTTGCTAGAAAGTAACCCGTGCTCTGCAAGGGTCCATTTCAAAACTTGACGAACTGAAAACTTGTCGTAATAGAATCTTGAAGAATTGAAAATAGGCCTATAACCATTCTCGGTTAATTAAGAATCTGTAAGCAAAATCTCAAGTTAATCAGTTGAGTTGCTCAGACGTGATGATTCGTCAAGCATAATTTTCCTATCCCGTACGTGTATAAGTCAGTCCTTTACTTCATTATAGTATAGATGATTGATATGTTGTAGCTCAGTACCATGAGTTATTTTGCGATCTTCTAGCTCTTTCCTTTATTATAGTACCTATAGATTAAACCGCATTGCTTTGTTAGTGTGAAAAGCAGGGTTGAAACGTTTTCAATTATCTTGAATATCTTTTCAACCATCAAATATCTTTTTAATATATCCTCCACTCTTGTTTCTTCTCTATTTTCCTTCCTTTATACATAAATATCGGGGCACCGAGCTTCGCTCGTTATTTTTATTTATTGATAAACAGAACACAATTCTCTAAAATGATCGTGTTTTTATTTTACAGCTGGCTATACGTCATCTTATGAATTTCGGAGATGCGATATTTTGATTTTTCACATACTCACTCACTCACTCACTTTTTTAATATCCACAGCTGTTTCAGTCAAGGATTATCCTTTTAATGTCGTTCAGCGAGTTTTCCCAAGGATGAGACCTAGAGCAATCGAATCTCTATATCATAAACCTACTATGTTCCAAATTTCGTGAAAATCGTTAGAGCCGTTTTCGAGATCCGTTAAACATAAATAACCAGTTATAAAAATAGCCAGATATTAAAATAACCAGATATATAAGTACAGAAATTGCTCGCTTAAAATAATAGGATAATATTTCCTCGACAAACATGACTGTTGCTCAATTTTTATGCCATAAAAAGGCGCTACGCATCATTGGAAGCGTCTATTCTGTTCAAGGACTCATTAGATTTACGCAATGTAATAGCTTTACATGGAGAATATAATTGAACTGCATAGTATTCGGGGTTTTTTGTGCAATTGTCTGTGGTGACAAGGATTGTTGAATCTAGTTCGTGTTGTAGAATTTGTCAACAATCAATATCAACATTGAGTAATTTCTAAAATAAACGTTCACGAGAGAGAATACTTATAAAATCATGAGGGTTTTCTATTAAAAGAAAGATTATCTGGAATGAAAATAGAAGAATGACAGGAAGAGACTTGATTTCTAAGGTGTGAAGGAGCGTAATTTTCCAGAAAAAAAATTTGTTCAACAATTTGTTCCCTATTGTTATCTTCATTTTGGGATTTTTATCAAGGAAAGTAAGTTTTTTCATTTTTGAAACTGATCCTCATATTGAATAAAGAAGATGTTGATTGATCCTCCTTCTTCCATTATTCCTCGATGTATCTCCTCATCTTCTCTCCCCTCCTCCTCCTCCTAAATAAAGTACTCAATCAATCAATCCTCCTCCTCATCCTCCTCCTCCTCCTCCTCCCCTCCTCCTCCTCCTCCTCCTCCTCCTCCTCCTCCTCCTCCCCTCCTCCTCCTCCCCTCCTCCTCCTCCTCCTCCTCCTCCTCCTCCTCCTCCTCCTGTCTCATTCTTCCTCTTTTCCTTCACCTACTATCTACACCTACTATCATCATCATCATGATCATATTTTTCTTCTTCTTCTTCTTTCTTTTCTTCTTCTTCGTCCTCATCTTCTTCTGTGATCATTTCATGATGATTATTCAGAGAGAGAGGGAAAGGAAGAGGAAGAGAAGAGAACCTTTTCCTTCTTCTTCCTCTCCATCATTCTCTTCTTCTTCTTCATCTACATCATTCTCTTATTCTTCTTCTTGTCCATCTTCTCACTCTTCTCACTTTTTTCCTTCTTGTTCTTGTTCTTCATCATCATCATCTTCTTCTTCTTTCTTCTTCTCTTCTTCTTCTTCTTCTTCTTCTTCTTCTTCTTCTTCTTCTTCTTCTCTTCTTCTTCTTCTTCTTCTCTTCTTCTTCTTCTTCTTCTTCTTCTCTTCTTCTTCTTCTTCTTCTTCTTTTCTTCTTCTTCTTCTTCTTTTCTTCTTCTTCTTTCTTCTTTTCTTCTTCTTCTTCTTCTTCTTTCTTCTTCTTCTTCTTCTTCTTCTTCTCTTCTTCTTCTTCTTCTTCTTTTCTTCTTCTTCTTCTTCTCTTCTTCTTCTTCTTCTTCTTCTTCTCTTCTTCTTCTTCTTCTTCTTCTTCTTCTTCTTCTTCTTCTTCTTCTTCTTCTCTTCTTCTTCTTCTTCTTCTTCTTCACTTCTTGAATCCAGTCGGAAACCACATATCAGTCACCGTACGTAATCATGTACTTGTGAATGAGAATACTGCGTGAGGTCTACTGTTCGATAAGCTATCAACAACATAAACATAAGCTATCGTGTGGACTATTAATTGCATGCAACTAATAACTGAAAGTAACATAGTATTCTCTCTCGATCTTTCTCTGCTTCCAACTCGGGCTGACCTGTTGCCAGTATGTCTTGTAGAAGATTATCTTCTGATATTAGCATTTTTGATACACCAACCCCAACAGCCATTAGCCGTTTTCACACCGATATCTCGCCGACACGACATACAGACAGGAGGCTGTGGTTTATAACTGCGCGGGGTCTACTGTTAACAGAACTACTAGTAGAAATGAGAAAATGAAGATTATCATAAATACTACGACTAAGTCCCGTTTCGTAAAGTCAATTTTCCGACTCCAGCTGTTTAAAGTCTAGAACTTAGCTAAATCCCGAGCTCGGAAACCGGCCCTTTAAGAACTATCAAGAGTTCTCAATTTATTTAAGAATAAAGGTATAGATATTAGTCTATGCTAATATCTATAAATATATGACAGATACACAGATTATTATTGTACCTGGGAGAATACCACTGAGCAGCGTACTGGGGTTGGGGCCAGAACCTCTAGTAGCTCTATCGATTGCCTTCTCAGCATTGACGGGTGTTCCCAGCAGATAGCACTGGTCCATCAGATCCAACATCTGGTCCAGTCTGATCTCCACAGGTCGGCCGATCATCACCTTCAAAGACGACAGAAGCTCTGTCTGTTGTTTGGGTTTGCTGGAACAGAAATCGATGAAATATTATTTTATAAATTTATACTTAGCTCAACTCACACCTACGCGACTCAGGTCGAGAAGAGAGCATATGTGTTTCCAAATGGTGACACTCAGACCAGTCGATTCTAGTCTCCGCGACGTTACCCAATTGGAAACACATGCTCTCGACTAGAGTCTAGTCTCTTCTCGACCTGGGTCAATACCTACTATTACTAAGTAATAGTAGGTATTGCCTGGGTCCCGTAGGTGTGAGTTGAGCCTAACTCTTTGCTAATATGTTATAGAATTCAAACTTAGACTGGCCACTAACGATGGGACATGCATGATGAAAACGACACGCTGATGATAAAACATGAATGATGATTCAATTAGTTTGTCTGATAAATATTAATCATGATTAAGATATTTTTGGAAGAGCAAAACTAAACTCAGGCGTCCGATATCGTCACTTTCAAAGACAACAACATAGTTCTGTTTGTTTGCTGGAACAGAAATTAACCATTTATTTATGAATGTAAGGACAAGTATTGAATAAAACCAAACCATCAAACAAGAGCATTCAGAGAAAGTGCGGAGAAATTACTCTAAGGCCCGGTTGAACAGAAGCCAGTTAAATTTTAATCGTGATTAATTTCACGAGAACCAATCAGAGTAGCCTATTCTTTTTGATTGGAAAAGAAGGCTTCTCTGATTGGTTCTCGTGAAATTAATCACAATTAAAATGTAACCGGTTTTTGTGCAACCGGCACTTGTACACTGAAATCAAATCCTAGTGGTGTCCACGTTATAATGGTAGTGGAGAAAGATAGAACAGCATTGCCGATTCTCTGCTTTTCCACTGCCTTCAATAGAAGATAGCTTTGACAAAAGAAGATTTGATGAAAAGCTGATTTTTTTCAATTTTATTTTTGTTGAGAGATTCCCCAATATCAATTCCTATTTTACAAATTTTATCAAGCTATTCATAGTTGAAAGCCAGCATTCAAAGAGCTTATTCCTCTTAGAGACTCAAGTAGCCCACTGGTGACAGAATAATTAAATGATTTCCTAAATCTATGCGTTCATTGTGAACTTAAATTTCAAATACATTAATTTATGGAGTTAAAATGCACTTACTTTGGTAGTGACGATCAGACTGATGATCATCATACAACAGGTCGAAACGATCGTCAATACCACGGTATATAGAAGAAGACGGTAGGTGTCACGCGCATGTTTGTGCTAAATTTCCGGTGTAGCTGACGTCATTTTATATCCAATCATCTGTTTTTAGCAAATAAGTTTCTTGAATTGCCAATAGGTGTTGAAAACCTCGGTTAGTGGCGATGCCGATGACGCAATCTAGCTGGCTGGCCACTGCGCACACATTTCATGACCACTACCGTTTTTATCTATATACTGTGGTCAATACCAATGTAAGTACTCCATAAGTGTATTTGAAATTTAATTTTAATAGTGACAAAGTATGGATATGCAACACAGTAATTATTCATTGTCTTCAGAACAGGGAAGTCTATTATTAAAAATAACTAGATAAGAAAACAGTGTTTGTTACAGAAACTATGACAAAGTACTGCCTTTAACTGACATTAGTTCTTATTAATGCCGCTAGAAAGGGCGAGCGAGGCCTTTTGTAATATATTTCAGATACCAGAACTGATCATTTGAGATCTCTAAGGCCGGGATTACACGGTCAAATGTTTTATAAAAGATCTTCTATAAAAGATATTTGACAAACATATTTGATAGTCTAATAGGCCATATTTTATAAAAGATTTCTTTTATAAAATTTCTTTTATCAAAGATAATAGGTTGGCATTATCTTTTATAAAAGTTGAGATTCTGAATTTCAGGTGATGTTAATTTGATTGAGGTTAGTTTTATTTCAGGTTAGTTTTTAATTTGAATGAAATGTCTTCGAAGTACACTACTTGGTGTGTAGAAACCACTAAGCTCCTTATTTCCGAATATGAAAATCATGAAAGTCTATTTAATCCTAAACATCAAGATTATAAAAATAGACTATTAAGACAATCAATTTATAAAATAATTGCCAAAAATATAAACCTTCTAAGACCTGGATGTACACATGATGACATTAAGAAGAAAATAAATGGTCTTAGAAGCCAATTTCTGTCAGAAAAAATGGAGATAAGAAAATAATTTTGTTTTGAGTAGTATTCTTCAACATCCATTGTTTTGCTACAACAATTGAAATAAAAAGTTTATACATGATAAGTTGAATTAAAAAATACAAAGATCTTTGACAAAGATCTCTTGACAGTGTAATATGGGTCCGAAATGTTTTATAAAAGAATCAGTATTCAAATCTTTTATAAAAGATGGTTATCATCTTTTATAAAAGATCTTTTATAAAACATTTGACCGTGTAATCCCGGCCTAACATTGAGTATGAACAATATTGTAGTTTCTGCAGTTTTTCGTTGATATCTTCCAAACGGTGGATCGTAGTCAAAGTTTTCATATAAAAGATTTTGTAGAGAATCAAATTTTCTATCGACTCATCAGATTCATGGAATTTAAAGCCGATATTACTGCTACTCAAGATAAATTTGATAACCTGAGGAAGCCATACTTCTCAAGTTTTTGATTTTTTTACGCCTTTGTCTTGATATTGACGGAAAAATATGTGATCACATGATATTTTAACCGTTTCATTGTCTACTAGTTATGTCTCTTAAGATTATTCGATAAAATGGCTTTTAAAGCCACAATCTGAGGAAATATGAAGCAATGACGAGTTGAAGCAAAGTCTTAATTCTTCTTATTCTACATCATACTCTTTTTCCCCATTTTTCATCATCCTCATCACCACCTTCTCCTTTTTCATCCTCCTCTTCAACTTCTTATTCACCTCCTCCTTCTTCAACACCTCCTCCTACTCCTCCTCCTCTTTCTTCTCCACTTCTTCTTCATCCTTCTACTTCTTCCTTCTCTTCTTGATCTTGTTCTTGTTTTTGTTGCTATTATTATTATTAATCTTCTTCTTCTTCTTCTTCTTCTTCTTCTTCTTCTTCTTGTTCTTCTTCTTCTTCTTGTTCTTCTTCTTCTTCTTGTTCTTCTTCTTCTTCTTCTTCTTCTTCTTCTTCTTCTTCTTCTTCTTCATCTATCTTTTCTACTCTTCCCTTGTTGTTGTTGTTGTTGTTGTGTTGTTGTTGTTGTTGTTGTTGTTGTTCTTCTTCTTCTTCTTCTTCTTCTTCTTCTTCTTCTTCTTCTTCTTCTCTTCTTCTTCTTCTTCATCTATCTCTTCTACTCTTCCCTTCTTGTTGTTCTTCTTCTGCTCTTAATTAATTGAGGTACGGTTTATTTTCATGTAAAAAAACCAAGTATTACAATATATCATACATTATGTGCAATCTGTTCCCTGCATTACATCGTTTCATAACCGAGCCATTATACGAATGAATGGACAATATCGAAGAATGACAAGAATGTCCTCTTTCAAAAACTGGTTTCTGGTCAAGTTGTTCACAAAACGAAATTATTTATTTAAATGTTTCACCAACTCAAATACAAGAGGAGACAGCCATATACAGCTATATGTATTATAGAGTATCATAACACACGTTTCGGCTCACGTAACTATTTTTTGCATAACACCCTTAGCTCTTCTAATAGTTAGGCCTAACTCCAGTTTCAACAAGTTTAGAAGCATATAAATCTCAAGTATTTCCGGCAGGTGAGAGTGTAAGATTCAATTCAATTCAATTTATTTTTTCCTTCTGAATTCAATTCAAAGCAGTTACATAGAATCTTGAGCAATTAAGTTTATACAATTCAAGAAACGATATAGTATACTTACTAAAATCAAACAACAGAATATAGAACTATACTAAACAATAAAACTCCTGAGCTATCACAATTTTATTCTTGTATAAAATTCTTGTATCAGATAGGAAAGAGCTTACATAGGCAACAAAGGCCTGTGCTTAAGCTCGAGTTATCATAACGTTATGCATTATATCTATAATTATAAAGAGAGATCTCAACTTTTATTAGAGATCTAAACTACATTAAAATAATTTTCAATGATGAATCTATAATTCTCATGCATTAAGAAGGGATGAAAAAAAGTACAAAACTAAATTATAAATAAGTCTAAATTTATAAATAAAAGATGATGCCAAGGAATAGCGAGGAAGTCTACAATTTAAATAACAAATTCAAGTCAGGAAAAGCAGAACAGACAAGCATGACAGAACAGAAAAAAATCTCTCTGAAGGCGCCCAAATTGAATTAAACACGCGCACCCCCAGTAACAATGAGTGAGACGGCATTATCCTCACTGATATCAAACAGCCAGTTCTTCAAGTGCCACTTGAACGCAGAGGTAGAAACTACATCCAACAATCTATTCTGGTTGGAACGGAGAAGGAAATTTTGGAATAAAATATGAGAAATGTAAAAGCAATGTGTCATTGAAAAGGATCTTGTTTGAATCAGGTAAGACATCAGGTATTGAATATGATTACTAGTACTTCTTTGAACAGTAGACCTCGCGCAGTTATAAACCACAGCCTCCTCCCTCCATACTGTCACAAAGTAGAAGGAATACTCTTCCTTCTCTCTTATACTGTCTATCAGAGTAAATTCTGTCCTGTCCTGTCGTGTCGGCGAGATATCGGTGTGAAAACGGCTAATGGCTGTTGGGGTTGGTGTATCAAAAATGCTAACATCAAAAGCTAATATTCTTCAAGACATTCTGGCAACAGGTCAGCCCGAGTTGAAAGCAGAGAGAGGAAGAGAGAATATACTAAGTTACTTTCAGTTATTAATTGCATGCGTCATTGCATGCAACTAATAGTCCACAAAACAGCGGATTTTCTACTGAGTTACAGTGAGATTATTAATTTCATGCTCCAATGCAATGACGCAATGCGTCATTGCATGCAATTAATAATCTACTCGACAGCTGATTCATGGTGAATAATTCTATAGTCTGATTTTTACGGTAATATTGGCGTTCAAAGGAGACTAATTTCCTTTTGTATTATCCCCAAATTTCATAAAAACCTTCATTGAGGAATGAATGACATTCCTATTGAAAACATGAAAAAAATCCAATTATATTCATCAGTTTAATTTTAAAACACTAACCGAAACATGGTCAGAACTGACCTAAACCGAAACATCCGGTCTCACAGACCGGGTCTTGCTTAAAGTGTTATATTTGATAAATTTTCTATTGAATATGAATTTGAATATTTTTCATTGGTAAATTTCAATTATAGTAAAGTATAATGTAGATTTCAGTTGCAAATTAAGTGATGGAGGAATAGAAAAAAAAATTGGAAACATTGATAATGTAATAAATGTATAATGTTAGATGTAAGAAAACACACAATATAAAAATCCGTATAAGATATACTATCAGTTACTACTCAGAACAATAATCATGGAGAAATATTTTTTCAATATAGGATTTATAGCAAAACTGAAAGGTAATCATTGAAAATAATAATGTTTTTCATTGTTATCAAGAAACTTGTTTGAGCAAACGTTTTCAGCCTCCAGTTATTTTATTAGCAAGAAAAGTTCATAAATAACTATAGTGGTCGGAATCATCTATTTCGTCAAGTCAATGTTTATTTTGTGACACTTCATTGTGAAGCATCCTATTGATACAAGTTCCAAAGGCTGGGGATGGAATGGTTGATAACTCATCCATTGTCATCAATTTTCCTAAACCAACGTTTTGTGAATTACAAAAATTAGTTTTTCAAATAAAAAATGTCAATAAAATACCGAAATAATGAAGAGAAAAACATTGGAAAAAAAATTGAATTCTCAAAATATCTGTTAGTCGAAACATCCGGTATTCTAGACCGGTAAAAAATGAACGTTATCCGAAAGATCCGGTTGCTGAGACCGGTACGTTTTCAATAGATTGATGATTACTTGATAACCGTGAGTTGGGGACTGACGAGCATTGTTGGAGAATGTTGAGGAATAGTGGGGGAGAAGGTATTGGAGCGGGCAGCAATTTTTGATTCACAATTTTGCCACTATAGAAATAGTTATTTGTGCAACTAGTGCGCAAAGTAACAGTTTGCTGCACCGAAAGAAACGTTTACGCCCGAGCCGTAGGCGAGGGCGGAATGGTTTCTTGAGTGCAGCAGAGGAACTTTGCGCACGTATTTCACATTAAGTTTTTCCTACAGTTACCATTGAATATGAAAAGTGGGTAATTATGGGTAAAATTGCCTGAAATTCATCAAATGTTTTTCTGTGTATTTTTATTATTTGATAAAAACCTTAATCCTAAAATCCTAAAGTCCTCGTTGTCCTTGGTTATAATGAATAATAATTAGCGCGTTGTGCTTGGTTGCACCTCTGCTCACTATAGCAGCCACAGCAGTCACTGTTACCAACTTCATTTTGATTTTGCTGCACTGTTGCTCCATATAACCTACTAAGTATTTTGCATTGCCATGTTGCAAATCTGGAGTGCAGAAAAATTTTTCCCGCACTAGAGCGGAAAAGTGATTCTTTGCGTTCTGTAATCAGTGCAGCAATGGCCACTTTTCAACGTAACTGTAGGAAAAAATAATTTTGCCTCTGGTCTCACAGACTGGTGTTTCGGTTGAAGTGTTGAATATTTGAATAGAATCCACTGAATCTCAAAATAAGAAACAAATTTTTTTCTTGATATAATTTTCTAGCACTATAGCAATTGAAAGAAAAGTTTTTGTTCCTTATGATTGTAAAAAATGGGTTAATAATTCAAAGAGAGATACAATCCAGGAAAGCGTTCAGATCACTTGAATCAATTTTACCATATTTCTGATTCGAAGTCCAATTCATACCAATGAAGAATGAATCTGCTCTAAGTTCAAATTATTGGGACTATCCTGACTTGATTTCAATTTGCGATAATGAACCTAACAATTTTATCAGACGTGATTTGCTCCTACAACACTCATAGCAATCCCGTACACAATAGAAGACACCGCTACATTAATATCAAATTCGTCACGTAGCTCAACAATTTATTACAGAACAACACCGTAAACTGTAAATGGTTTCATTATGCTTTTATTAGCTTTAACTCTGCCAAAAGTAACCTTTAACAATGTAACTGCAACGGTGAATAAGACCAATCTACAAATGTCAGTTAATTAAAACCAAACTGTAATTTATTCTTGACATTCATCTTCCGTGTTGAGTCAGTGTAGTAGATATTGTCATAGAGAAACAATAGCATAAGTAGATATCCCATGGTATAGAGCGTTTATGTCGCAACTTTTACTGTTATCCCAAGCCGATTACTGTCGATTATTGTTGATTTTTACTGTTTTGACCGGGTAAGAGTGTATGAACGGCACAATATGAGAGACTACCAGTGTCAAACAGCACCACGGGAAAGAACTACGTGGGCTATCGGCTTGAGATAACAGTAAAAGTTGCGCCATAAACGCCCTATGCCATGGGATATCTACTTTTGCTATTGTTTCTCTATGATATTGTTGTGGCTGTTTCATGGTTAATAATCACTAAATAGTGCATTTTCAAGAGTGTAGTCCTTTTGAGAGGCTGGAGTTTCCTTTCTATAGTGTGGTTCACGTTATTATGACAGTATTCGATTAACATTGGTGTTGATATCAATGTCTATCATTCGAAAAAGCAGGTAGCGCTATTCTCTTCTACCTCCGCAACGTTGCCAGATCGTTTTTAACAATGTAGAAACATGATTGATTTACTAAATATTCTATATTAATTATGGAAATTCATTATTTAATAATTGAAAAGTATATTTCCTTGATGAATGAAATATAATTGATAATTCCAGACAAGACTAAAAGTTGAAATTCCATCAGATATACCTGTATCAGCTATCCTCTATAGAAGGCAGAGAATTGGCAACACCGTTCTCCTATCTTTCTCCACTGCCTTTATAACATGGACCAAGTGAAGAGAATCATAAAAATGATGTTGGGAGAGGCTGAATCTCTAGTACACGCCTACAAAACCAAGGAGCTGTCTGATTGGTCGATGGGTCGAGTAGTCGCCATTCAACTTTCACAACTCACGACCAATAGGAAGCAAGTAGCGTGAGAATATCCCTATCGACGGTTCAAATTATATATTTCAGGTGGGGTATTTGCATAAGGAACTACTCATCAACAAAAAGCCATATACTCATTCAAATTTGCTCATTAGATACACAAAATTTCTGTTCTTGTGACATTATATACTAGTAGTTCTGTGAACAGTAGACCTCACGCAGTTTTCTTATCCACAAGTATCTGATGTCACCTGTTCTAGTTGATTCAGTTGAATCAAAATTCACAGGTGAATCATAATTTACTCTTAAAAACTGTTATCTGTTTTCTCCAAGATCAAAAACTCACTTATGTTAATAAACTCAGTTCACGTTTGAATTTGTATCCCATATGATGATTCATCCAGTTTCGTGATAATCTTTCCAACTGATAAAAATATTATTCTCAACTATTTTAAAATCATTTTTTTTCAATCAAGAATATTATAATTTCTTCTGCATTATTCAGTTAATTTAATCATTTTTTATTTTATTTTCAATCACCTATTAAATTTGTTTTTCAAATGTGAGAATATTGATACTGATGGGCACGCATCATAGAAAATATTGAAACTCTACCTTATAGAAGTAGACACAACTGTGAAAAGCAAGCATTGAATAATCCACTTGTCAGCTGATTGATTATGAATAATAATTCTATAGTCTGATTGATCCTATCTTCAAAGTAAATGATATAGTGATATCAAAGTATGGAGGAATTCTTTTCCTTTTCATATTATCCTTAAAATGCAAAATTTCAAAAAAACCTTGTGTATACATCGACGCGCAGTTGAAAAAGGAATATTCCTGCCAAATCTCACCGAATTCTATCAACGCGTTTGGCCGTAATCGCGTTACATACAGACAGACAGAAGAAAATCCGAGTTGAAACATAGACCTCACTACGTTCGGTCAATTATTATAACTTACTGTATTTGTGAGATTATAACTTGTGTTTTGTTGTCTGACAATGATTTATGTAGTATCTGAGTTACTTCATCTGTGTAAATATCTATCACTTTCCTCTGTAGGCCTATCAATAAAATATTTTTTCCTACAGATACCCTGAAAAGTGACCATTTGTGCACTGATTGCAGGCTGCAAAGAATCACTTTTCCGCACTAGTGCGCAAAGTGAGTACTTTGCGTACTCCAGATTTGCAGCATGACAACGCAAAATTGTTAGTAGGTTATATGGAGCACCAGTGCAGCAAAATCAAAATTAAGTTGGTAACAGTGAGTGGGCTGCTATAGTGAGCAGAGGTGCAACGAAGCACAACGCGCTAATTATTACTATTATATATTATAACCAAGGACAACGACAGCACAGTGCCACCACAGCACACACCACACAGCTGCCCCCGCCATTCAAACACTACTACATTATTCAGGCAATTTTACCCATAATTACCCACTTTACATATTCAATGGTAACTGTAGGAAAAATTTAATGTGAAATACGTGCGCAAAGTTCGTTTGCTGCACTCAAGAAACCATTCCGCCCTCGCCTACGGCTCGGGCGTAAACGTTTCTTTCGATGCAGCAAACTGTCACTTTGCGCACTAGTTGCACAAATAACTATTTACGCATCAGAGTCTCATTCATTTGAAAATACAGTCCAGGTAACGTTTGGTATACAATCCTATTCATGAACTCTATTGTCCGTAATCCAAATAAGCCTGTGAACAAGTGAGCCTGAACAGCCTAAGGTCAAGCCTAGTTCGCTGTTCAGAATACAAATTAAAGAAACAATAAATATTATAGCAAGGTTTAAGCTTCAAGTGTAAAGATAAAGACGCTTTTGGCAGCCTATTCGCTATGCCTGCATGAGACTAGAATTCATGATAGAATGCATGCAAATGCATGAGTCAGGTCCACCTTGTAATGACAGTATTTGATTACATTGGTGTTGCTATCCTTGTCTATCATTCGACACAGCAGATAGCACTATTCCTTTCATTGCTAGATCAGTTTCTAACAATGTAGAAATATAATCAACTGACAAACTATTTATCTCGATTTTGGAAATGTATAATATTCAATCATTGAAAAATAGATTTCCTTGGCGAATAAAATATTATTGATTATTTTAAACAAGAATGAACAGCTAATATTACAATATCGGAGACCGAGCTTCGCTCTGGAGTACAAAAGCATAACAAAATTATTACGAAAGAAGAAATTATAATAAAATTCATAGTTCATACAGAAATGTTCTATCATTTAGATTAATTCCCAGAGGAATGCAAAAATTTCCCTCACAAAGGCCCGGTTGCACAAAAGCCGGTTAAATTTTAATCCTGTTTGATTTCAGAGAAGACCATTTCAAAAAGATGGATCTACTGGAATTAATCAGGATTGAAAATAACCCGGATTTTTTGCAGCCGACACTGAGTACCCGATTGAATGATTACAAAAGTCATAATTTTGACACAGTCCCACACACATGAACTCGCTCACTCACTTCCATCATCAACAGACGACGGAATAATTATTATCAGCTGCTCTTCCAATGATGAATAATAAATATCCTTTTAATGTCCTTCAGCGAGTTTTCCCAGGGATGAGACCTAGTGCAATCGAATTTTTATATTATAACCCTACTATGCTCTGAATCTCGTGAGAATCGTTAGAGCCGTTTTCGAGATCCAGTGGAACAAAAACATATAAACATCCAAACATCTAAACATTTAAACATCTAAACAGATAAACAGAAATTGTTCGTTTAATAGTATAGGATAAGATATACTGGTGGCATCTTCAAAAGGCAGTGGCAAGGCAAAGAATCGGCAACGTTGTTCTTCTATCTTTCTTCTCTGCCATTATAACGTGGACCTAACTATAAAGACAATTTGCAGCATGTGACTAGAATACTGAACGGACAACATGACGGGTGGATTTCGTTCCAACAAAAATATCTCAAGAGGTGAGGAATTAATCCACAAGGTCATGTTTTCTACTGAGTAATTATGAGCGATTCGTTCGTGATTGTAATTAAGAAAACTCATCAGTAGGAAGTTTTTTGCATCGAACTATTATTCAATGCAGGATAAAATAGTTATTGGGATTAGATTTAGATTAGATTAGATTGGAGCTATTTATTTATGTATGTTACAATATGTTTCAACAGGATATGGGATGGCACCAATTTACTAGAGATTAATCAAAAGCCTATTATAATTTAATCATGATTAAATGCGACGAGAACCAATCTGAGAAGGCTATTTTGAAAACTTGGTTCTCGGGTCATTTAATCAAGGTTGAAATCTAACAGGCTCTTGTGCAACCGAGCCAGAGAGTTTCATTTTGTCTTGGAGCGATACAAAAATGATTCAAAATTTATTTGTTCTGGAATAATAATACTAGCAGTACTAGTATTAGTACTGATATTTAGTGAAGTCTACGCTATAATGGCAGTATTTGATAACATTGGAGTTGCTATCCTTGTCAATCATTCGAAACAGCAGATAGCGCTATCCTCTTCTTAATCTTTTTTTGATAGGATAGATGCTTTTGAGATCAATACAATGAGGTAATATTATAATAATTTTTTTTGTAATATTGGTATTGGTATTGATAGTGGTATTAATATTGGTATTGTAATATTATAATAATTATTTTTGTAATATTGTAATTGATTCAGGATCAATCTTGGACTATAGGGCTCCATACACTAGGGAGCCTGGATCGGCGAATTTGGTTCCCCGACACAAGTTCGTGTAGGATTTGCCCACACACTGTAGTGGGGAGAGCGAACAACCGTTTGTTACTTCACTGTCTTTCGGGGTCTTAGAATGAGTGTTTTAAAGTTTGCAGCTGCTGGCAGAAGAAAATATATTGAATATATATAGATAGAATATATCGCCCTGGTGGACGAACCGAACAAAATTTTAATCCAGATTAAAGACCAAATTCGTCATGAATTTGGTTCGCGGTTCGCCAATTTTCCAAATACACTGGAGAACTTTGTTCGTAAGAGCCAAGTTGGCCGATCCAAGTTCCCTAGTGATTAAGATTCTTTCTTTTTAAGATTCTTTCTTAAGATTCTTTTAGATTAAGATTCAATTAATCTTAAATCAATTAAATTCTTTAAATCAATTAAAATCTTAAATCAATTAAGATTCTTTCTAGATCTGGAAAAAAACATGTTAAATAGGAATGATTTGATTTCAAAAATGAAAATAATGTACTCAAATGAATGTCATAGATGAGACTATCTAGGTTGAGATTAATTTGAAAATGTGAAGAAATATGGAGTAGCTCCATTGAATGACCTATAATTAAACACCAACTGCATAGATTTTCCTTCAAAGACTTTGAATTTGTTTCCTAAAGTGTCTGATTCAAAACTTGACTAACTGAAAACTTGACGTACTGAAATCTTGAAGAATTGAAAAGAGGCCTAAAACCGTCCTTGGTAAATTAAGAATCTATCTACAATACTTGAAGTTAATCAGTTGAGTAGTTCAGACGTGATGATGCGTCATTCGTGAATTCCCTATCCCGTATAAATATTGTATAAGCCAGTTCTTTCCTATATTATATTGATTAGTAGTATTATTGTTGAGTTTTCACTATTAATCTAGGTCTATTCAATTGAGATTCTTTCTAGGTCTGGAAAAAAAACATGTTAAATAGGAATGATTCGATTTTAAGAATAAAATTTACTCAAATAAATGTCATGGATGAGGCTATCCAGGTTAAGATAAATTTTAAAATGAGAAGAAAAATATAGCGTAGGCCTATTGAATGACCGGCCAATCATTCTCCAACTCCATAGATTTTCTTAAAAGACTTTGAATCTGTCTAGGAGTCTAGGCCTAAAAAATGTAGATATATGGGTACGAATTTCGTAATAATTTCCGATTTACAATACGACTTGTATTGTCATAGCCTCCTACTTCAGTTACTATTTTTGATTGAGAAATTACTAGAGAATTCTAACACTTGTTTCGTTTGACGAATACAATTTTAATTTTTGAAAGTTGAAGCTAGAGTTTGTGTTCAGTGGTTAGGTACGTAAGTTGATTGGAAGAAAGTTGTCTGAACCATGCTTTGAACTAGATGACCTAGTTGGAATCAAACAGCAGTCACAAGAGAAATTTACAAGAGAATGTTAATGTGAATAACTTATAATCTTTTAACCACTCTATTTATTTGACTAGGCTAGTTTTTATCTTGATTTTTTGCATTGATTTTATTATCAGTATTTCGTCTCTCATACTCTCATGCTTCCATTAATAACGATAATCAAGATACTTTATTATCTAATATATGATTGATCTTCTATCGTGCGAACATCTCAGAAATGGGAGCGATAAATTGCCACCTTCACTGCTTGAAAATTTTATTCGAATCGACAACCGAGGGCAAATGCAACGCAACGGGAATTCTGCTGTAGGGGTTATGGGTCGTCGAGCCTTTACATGTATAAGAGTGAGAAAGAGGGAGAGGGGTGTGTGTGCGAGAGAGAGAGAGGATGAGTGAGACATATGGAGAGAGAGAGGATGAGTGAGAGATGGGAGAGAGAGTGAATGAGTGAGGAGTAAAAGAGAAAGAGAGAGAGTAAAAAGAATATTATAAAGGTTTAGAGGGAAGAAGAAGACGAACACCAAGAAGAAGAAGAAGTAGAAGATTGAAGAGGAGGGAGAGAAGAAGAGGATGGGACAAGAAGCAGAATGAAGAAAGGAATTGGAAGAAGTGATGAAATGCGAAGAGGTGATAGAGAAAAAGGAGAAGAAGAAAGAGTGAAGCGGAGGAAGAGAAGAAGAGGTATGGATAAAAGCAGAAGGAAGAAAAGGAATTGGAAGAAAGAAAAAGAAATGCGAAAAAGGAGATAGAGAAAAATGAGAAGAAAAAGAAGAAGAAGAAGATGA
>NW_024091651.1:0-25045 GCF_014356525.2 Nilaparvata lugens
TATTCGAATCGACAACCGAGGGCAAATGCAACGCAACGGGAATTCTGCTGTAGGGGTTATGGGTCGTCGAGCCTTTACATGTATAAGAGTGAGAAAGAGGGAGAGGGGTGTGTGTGCGAGAGAGAGAGAGGATGAGTGAGACATATGGAGAGAGAGAGGATGAGTGAGAGATGGGAGAGAGAGTGAATGAGTGAGGAGTAAAAGAGAAAGAGAGAGAGTAAAAAGAATATTATAAAGGTTTAGAGGGAAGAAGAAGACGAACACCAAGAAGAAGAAGAAGTAGAAGATTGAAGAGGAGGGAGAGAAGAAGAGGATGGGACAAGAAGCAGAATGAAGAAAGGAATTGGAAGAAGTGATGAAATGCGAAGAGGTGATAGAGAAAAAGGAGAAGAAGAAAGAGTGAAGAGGAGGAAGAGAAGAAGAGGTATGGATAAAAGCAGAAGGAAGAAAAGGAATTGGAAGAAAGAAAAAGAAATGCGAAAAGGAGATAGAGAAAAATGAGAAGAAAAAGAAGAAGAAGAAGATGAAGAAGAAAAAAGAGTGAAGAGGAGGAAGAGAAGAAGAGGTATGGACAAGAAGCAGAAGGAAGAAAAGGGATTGGAAGAAAGAAGAAATGTGAAAAGGTTATAGAGAAAAAGTAGAAGAAGAATGGGAAAAGAAAAAGAATAATAAGAAGAAGAATGAAACGAGAGAATAAAATTAATTTGAAAAGGAAAAAATAAGACGAAGAAAAAGAAATTATTTGCTTCTTCTTCCCCCCACTTCAATGCTATTATTCTTGGTGCGTGTATAGGAAGTGAGAGAAAGAGAGTGAATGAGAGAAGGCGGAGACGAAAGGTAGAGAAGCACGAAAAATATCGAGAAGGGAGGAATCACCCAAATCAGGGGGTTAAAGAATGAGAGAGAAAGGAACAAAGATGGTAAAGAATTATAGAATGAGAGAGAGAGGAACAAAGATGGTTGAAAATGAGAGAGAAACAAAGATGGTAAAGAATGAGAGAGAAAGGAAAAAAGATGGTAAAGAATGAGAGAGAAAGGAAAAAAGATGGTAAAGAATGAGAGAGAAAGGAAAAAAGATGGTAAAGAAAAAAGATGGTAGAGAATGAGAAACAAAGATGGTGAAGATTGAGAGAGAAACAAACAAAGATTATAAACAATGATAAAGAAACAAACAAAGATGGTAAAGAATGAGAGAGAAACAAAGATTGTAGAGAATGAGAGAGAAACAAAGATGGTGAAGAATGAGAGAGAAACAAACAAAGATGGTAGAGAATTAGATTGGATTAGGTTTCTTTATTTATTTATGTATACAATATTACTGGCTTATACACTAATTTACATTCAGTGACGGTAATGCTAATTATTCAACGAATTTTACAAAGTATAAACAATTAATCAATGAGAATGGAGATTGAATGCAATTAGAATAACGATAATATAATAATGTGTTGTAACTTCATAAATCGGCGGTGTTTCAACAAATAATTGTCGATTCTCTAAGAACGATATAAAGTATCCTCCCCATTGACACACGACCGGGACCGAGAATGAAAGAGTAATAAACAAAGATTGTAAAAAATGAGAGAGAGAAAGAGCAATGGATTTTCCAGAGGGTGCCGAACGTGTTTCTGCCATTGCGAAGTGAAGTGAAAGGTTGAAAAGTGTCGGAAAATGTGCACACACAACGAAACCACTCAATCGTGAATGTTGATGCCGTGAAAACGGATGAACATTCGAAAACACATTCGCTGACAAACTTCAACGAAATAAATTACGGAATAAATTCAAAGTTGACTACAGTACAGGAAATTGCGACCTCCAGCAACAAGGAATCTCGCAAATATTTTAACAAGCATGCGCTTAGCACTCAATTCAATGTTCATTAGGAACAAACATTAGAAATTCAGGTACAATTGGAAAACATGATTCCCTAAAGCGCACATAATGAAGAAGAATAAAAAGGAGAGAATAAAATTAATTTGTGAAGGAAAAAAGAAGATGAAGAAAAATAAATTCTTTGCTTCTTCTTCTCCCCACTCCAATGTTATTCTTCTTGGTGCGTGTATAGGAAGTCAGAGAGAGGGAGACAGTGAGAGAAGGCGGAGACGAAGGATAGAGAAGCACGAAAAAGATCGAGAGGGGAGAAATCACCCAAATCAGGGGGAAGAGAACTGAACACTTTTTTTTTAAACTGACCACTTCATACTAAACACCAAATTTAATTTTCATAATCAAGATAAAATATTTTGTTCATTAATCATATTTTCACATTGTTAAAGAACGATCTGGCAACGTTGCTGATCTAGAGTTGTGTTTGTGTTATCATGTATAGTGAGATCCACGTTATAATGACAGTGGAGAAAGATAGGAAAACATGAGTATAATTTGTGGTTTTAAGTGAAATTTTCAATATTTTTGTGATTGTGAAAGAAGATTTTTGTTTGGATTTGTATTTTGAAATTAATTAATCTTATAAATTCAAAATATTATTGTAGTACATAAATTTTTTTGACTCAAAATAGTGTGTGAATTAAGTTATCATTTACATAACCTCTAGACTGTGTATTCCAAATTAAGGTTAAGAGCAGTTTTGGGCGAATGCCTGCTGTTTTTACCTGCATTGTATCTATTGTCTATGAATAAATTATATAAATGAAATAAATGAAAACAACGTTGCCGAACCTCTATCTTGTCAATGCCTTCTATAGACGGTAGCTGATACAGCTTTATTGATGTAATATTAACGGTTCATTCTCGTTCAAAATAATCAATTATATTTTATTAAGCAAGAAATTATATTTTTCAATAATTTTCAATGATTGAATATTGTGCTGATTAGGTATTTTTACTTTCTTGCCCTATACCATAGGTAAGGAAAGTATTGCTTCCAAAAAATTCAAGGTACCCTAATTTCATGTTTTCTATACTTTCAAGGTCCCCTGAGTCCAAAAACATGATTTTGGGTGTTGGTATGTGTGTGTGTGTGTGTGTGTGTGTGTGTGTGTGTGTGTGTGTGTGTTGTGTGTGTGTGTGTGTGTGTCTGTGAACACGATTACTCCATTCTAATTAACCGATTGACTTGAAATTTTAACTTAAGGTCCTTATACCATGAGGATCCGACAATAAGAAATTTAATAAAATTCAATCAAATGGCGGAAAAATGGCTAGAAAACCATGTTTTTCACGGGTTTCTCGAAAACGGCTCTAACGATTTTCTTCAAATTTATACCCTAGATAGCTATCTATAAGCCTTATCAACTGACATGAGACTCATTTCTGGGAAAATTGCAGGAGCTCCGTAATATTCCTGAGAAAAATGAATTTGTTAAATTTTCATCACGATTTTCTCAAAAATGACTTGACCGATTTTTTCAAAAGTCATACCCTGTATAGTTATATATCAGCTTATTAACTGGCAAGTCCCTCCCCGAGAAATCAACCCCAGGGGGTCCCCCCATCCTTGAGAAATGTACTTTGTAGCCTCCTTCTCGTGCGTGAGGTAGGTAGGTAGAGCGGTTTATTCAAAAGATCACATGTCGATATTTTATTTGTAGACAGCTGTTTTGACAACTTTTAAAAATCCTCAAATTCATAATTCAAACAAAGGAAAATGTACTCTGACACATAACAATAGTATAATCGTGGTTTTAATTATTTAGCCGCCAATCGGCATATTGTTATTACCCTAAATTATCCTCGTTAATGAGGCTTATAGATCAATGAGCAAGGAAAGTTGTGTGAGTGTACAACACCAGATTTTTTCTACATTGTTGAAAGACGATCTGGCAACAGAGCAAAGCGAGAAAGAAATAGCACTATCTGCTATATGACAAGGATTGCAACACCAATGCAATCAAATACTGCCATTATAACGTGGACCTCACTATAGTCAACAACATAACCCAAGTTCAAAATGAACAGAGAGATGGAAATGGAAATGGAAAGACGGCCACACATAGACACACAGACGAGCACACACAAGCACAGAAGTCACAAACCCAGTTGCATCGATCCGTAGTAGTTTGATATGAGCTACATGGTCCACACCACACTGTGGCCTTGTCCCGTTATGCATAATCGATTGCATAAAGTCCGTCAACTTAACTCCCTAAATACTCACAAATACACCCCAATTTATTGCTATAGTTCTGGGCCCCTCTTTGCTTAGTCCTTAGCGTGTGTATTCTCATACAGTCAATATTATCGCCTTCTCTGTCACTCACTATCTCTCTCTCTTTTTGGTAGAGAGTCATGGGGAGATATTTTTAATATCTTCCGAGAATGGACATTGATATGTCCAAAGCTCCGCCAATTTATGTAGATGCATAACAATATAATTATCTATAATTATTATATTACAAATTACTTTTTCATATCATATACAGTTCAATAATTATTTCTTAGTCTATATGATGTAATTCATCTATAATTTTGCTGTATTGTAAGCTATCATTCAGCACTTTGAAAAAAAACGAAACGTTAACTATGAATAAATTGAACTTAATATGAAAAAAAACAGCAACCACTCCGTACATAGTTTTGTGTAAGTGTGCGTGTGGTGTGTGTGTGTTGTGTGGTGTTTTGTGTGTGTTTGTGCGCATGTGTGAATGGTGTGCGTATGAATGTGTGCGCATATGTGAATGTGTGTGCGTATGTATGTGTGCAAGAATGATTATAAATATTGACATATTGATTTATTCAATATAATACCATATTCAATTATTATGTTCTTCATGATATAATATTTAAATTTGTATATAAATATTTTATTATATATATTCAAGTGTCCCCACACAGGTAGCCTATAGGGAACACATATTAGAAATTAGGAAACAATATTGTATTGATTTTTGGAATGCATTTGATGTTTAATATTTTTTTTTGATAAAGAATAAAGAATATTGTATATAAGTGTATAAGCCAGTATATATTGTAATCTACATAAATAAAGTACTCAATCAATCAATCAATCAATCTCTATCTATATATCTCGCTCTCTCTTTCACTGGGGGTTCTTCCCATTTCCATCCCTAACTCATAGTTTCCCAAGCGGATATGAGACTTGACTAGCAAGCTAGCGTTTGTGTTCTATAATAACTATATTGAGGTCCACGTTACTAGTAGTTCTGTGAACAGTAGACCTTACGCAGTATTCTCATCCACAAGTACCTGATTGAAACTATAGACATGTTGAAATACAGCAATAGACTGGCTTCTCCACACATCTGGTAATCACTTGTCAGCTGATTTTGATTAATAATAAATTCTATAGTCTGATTTTTACTCTAATATAGGCAAAGACCTTAAAGATGCTAGACTCACATGCAGTGCTAGTGTCGTACTTGGAATTGAAATCCGCCATTGAGGGACAACCCATAAGATTATTACATATCAATGCCCCCAATGCCTATGTGATCTATAATATTACATATATATATATATATATATATATATATATTATATATAGATATATATATATATAATATCTCGTGCTAAAATACCCCAATGGCGGCCTTCAATTTCAAGTAAGAGCTATCTTGGGAAGGCATAGGCATTGTGGGTCTATATCTCTTTAAGGTCTTTGAATATAGGCATATGAAAGAGGAGGTCCTTTTCCTTTTATCTTATCCTTGAAATGCAAAACTTCCAAAACTTGTATATACGTCGACGCGCAATAAAAAAGGAACATACCTGTCAAATTTCATGAAAATCTATTACCGCGTTTCGCCGTAAATACGCAAACTATAAACATTAAGAGAAATGCCAACCGTCGACTTGAATCTTAGACCCACTTCGCTCGGTCAATAAATCAAATATACGGTATCAGCCACTACTCCGTAAACAAAGCCGTAGTGCATTCGTGTGACGTCAACACAGGTAGGGCTCTACACCAATAAAAACTCGTTGATTTCAGCTGATCTGTATCAGCTAGTGTTTTTATTGGTGTAGGAGCCTACCTGTGCTGACGTCACACGAATGCACTATGGCTTTGTACGGAGTAGTGTACCAGCTATCCTCTATAGTGGCAAGGCAAGGAATCGACAATGCTGATTCCTATCATTTTCTTTTGATTTAATAGTTTATAAATTGGGAAGAATTCTCTTTTCGGAATATTATGTAGTCAAGTATCACGCGAGATAAGTGGGGAAATCATATCAATAAGCCTTTTGACCACACATGTGATGTGACTCAAGATTCAATATTGTCTTTATACCAGTCATTTTCCTCGTATGATTCAGCAGAATTACAGTGAATATTTCCCCAAATCAAAACTAGAAATAACCTGTTGATTAGCTTCCTCAATATAACTGAAAAACAAGTTTGCCCGCTTTTGAATTCCATCACCACACATATTCTTATTTTCAATAGTTGATAATAATAGGATAAATTTTATTCTACAGGTCTACACACTTATATTCAACAGAGTTACTTCGTAGAGAACACTATATAGGTGGCATCACGGTATATAGAAGAAGAAATATATTTCATCTAAATACCGTGGTGGCATTTATTTTCTCCAATAGATGAAAGTACCAATTATAATTTTATTTAAAATTGTATTGGACTGTACTGTTTTTAATTTGTTTATGTACGTTAGAATTGAAATGGATTGAAAGTATCTTCCATAGATGATAGTAATGGATCTCTTCAAAAGTGATAATAATAAGAAAACTTTCATCAACACTCTTCATAGTTTATGTATCCCACTTACGAACTTGAAAGAATTCTATTAGAAACAACATATTATGTTTAGAAACAAAGCTCTAATCATCTCAAAGATGAGGTTGGAGATAAATGCTTCGAAATTCAACAATAAATAATACTTAACTTTTACTACAGTTAATCAAAGATTTAACTATAGGACATCCAAAAATACTGCTTCTTGTATTTAACTATTCAACTATAGCCTCTTTCGAAATTCAACTACGATGAATTCTATAAAAACAACATAAGTTTAGAATCCATAGCTCTAATAAATTCTCAGTAGTGAGGTTAAAGATAAATACTTCGAAATTCAACTATGAGCTATCATTGGGAAGGCATAGGCATTGTGGGTCTATATCTCTTTAAGGTCTTTGAATATAGGGATGGAAGGAGGCTCCTTTTCCCTTTTATATTATCCTTGAAATGCAAAACTTAAAAACCTGTATATACGTCGACGCGCAATAAAAAAGGAACATACCTGTCAAATTTCAGTGAAATCTATTACCGCGTTCGCCGTAAATACGCAACATATAAACATTAAGAGAATGCCAACCGTCGACTTGAATCTTAGACCTCACTTCGCTCGGTCAATAAATCAAATATACCGTATCAGCCACTACTCCGTAAACAAAGCCGTAGTGCATTCGTGTGACGTCAACACAGGTAGGGCTCTACACCAATAAAAACTCGTTGATTTCAGCTGATCTGTATCAGCTAGTGTTTTTATTGGTGTAGGAGCCTACCTGTGCTGACGTACACGAATGCACTATGGCTTTGTTTACGGAGGTAGTGTACCAGCTATCCTCTATAGTGGCAAGGCAGGAATCGACAATGCTGATTCCATCATTTCTTTTGATTTAATAGTTTATAATTGGGAAGATTCTCTTTCGGAATATTATGTAGTCAAGTATCACGCGAGATAAGTGGGGAAATCATAATACGCCTTTTGACCACACATGTGATGTGACTCAAGATTCAATATTGTCTTTATACCAGTCATTTTCCTCGTATGATTCAGCAGAAACAGTGATATTTCCCCAAATCAAAATAGAAATAACCTGTTGATTAGCTTCTAAAATATAACTGAAAAACAAGTTTGCCCGCTTGTGAATTCCATCACCACACATATTCTTATTTTCAATAGTTGATAATAATAGGATAAATTTTATTCTACAGGTCTACACACTTATATTCAACAGAGTTACTTCGTAGAGAACACTATATAGGTGGCATCACGGTATATAGAAGAAGAAATATATTTCATCTAAATACCGTGGTGGCAGGTTATTTTCTCCAATAGATGAAAGTACCAATTATAATTTTATTAAAATTGTATTGGACTGTACTGTTTTCTAATTTTGTTTATTGTACGTTAGAATTGAAATTGGATTGAAGTATCTTCCATAGATGATAGTAATGGATCTCTTCAAAAGCTGATAATAATAAGAAAACTTTCATCAACACTCTTCATTTTTATGTATCCCACTTACGAAACTGAAAGAATTCTATTAGAAACAACATATTTATGTTTAGAAACCAAGCTCTAATCATCTCAAAGATGAGGTTGGAGATAAATGCTTCGAAATTCAACAATAAATAATACTTAACTTTTACTACAGTTAATCAAAGATTTAACTATAGGACATCCAATAAATACTGCTTCTTGTATTAACTATTCAACTATAGCCTCTTTCGAAATTCAACTACGATGAATTCTATTAAAAACAACATAAGTTTAGAATCCATAGCTCTAATAAAATTCTCAGTAGTGAGGTTAAAGATAAATACTCGAAATTCAACTATGAATACTACTATTAATATAGTTAATCAACGAGTTAACTATAGGACCTCCTATACTTGATTATTCAACTATAGTCTCTCAAGTTCAACTACGAAGATTCTATAAAAACAACATAAGTTTAGAACCATAGCTCTGCAGTTCTCAGTAGTGAGGTTAAAGATAAATGCTTCGAAATTCAACTATGAATACTAATTGACTATTCAACTATATACACTTTCGAAGTTCAACTATGAAAATTATTCTACTAAAAAAAAACATAAGTTTTGAAAAAGAAAAATATCTACAGTTACCATAGTGGTCAAGTTAGAGTTAAATGCTCCAAAACATTAATTTGTAGTTGATGATATAGTAAATATCAATATGTATGTAACTTTGAAGTTATGTTATAAATATTCACGACAGGACCTCTTTAGTATACAGGAGAAATAGTCGAAAATCTACTATGAATACTACAGAACTATTACTATAGTTGACCCTATAAATACTAATTGTACTTGACTACTCAACTGTAGCCACTTTCGAAGTTAACTATGAAAATTCTACTAAAAAACATAATTTTTGAAAAACATATCTACAGTTACCACAGTGGTCAAGTTAAAGATAAATGCTTAAAAACATCAATTTTATAGTTGATAATAATATAGTAATTATCAATCTGTATGTAACTTCGAAGTTATGTTATAAATATTAACGACAGGATCTCTTTAGAATACAGGAGAAATAGTCGAAACTCGACTATGAATACTACTGAACTATTACTATAGTTAATCAAAGATTAACTATAGGACTTCCTTATGAATACTAATTGACTATTCAACTGTATATTATACTTTCGAAGATCAACTATGAAAATTCTATTAAAACAATTCAAATTTTGAAAAACATATCCACAGTTACCACAGTGGTCAAGTTAGAGTTAAATGCTTCGAAACATTAATTTGAAGTTGATGATAATTAGTAAACATCAATCTGCATGTAATTCGAGTTATGTTGTAAATATTAACGACAGGACTCTTTAGTGTACAGGGAAAACAGGACAATTTCAGGCGAGAAAGGACCATATCATGAAATATGCAGTGTTTGAGACCATTAGCAATGTAATGCTGAGGCCCCCACCTATCGACCGAGTAACCTTTTATCCATCTAACCTGAGTTCTACACTGCACAGTGCTTGTTACGTCATCCGGTGAGTGTGTGCATGGCCGAGGAAGAGGAAAAGAAACGGAAAGGAAGAGACGACAAAACAAAATTGCCCAGCACTCAAAATCTTTGCATCTATCGACAAGTGGACTTCGAGTTACGTAGGATGTAGCCCGCCATATTTCAAAAGGAAGATACAGTTTCCCTGAGAGTTAGTACGAATGTAGGATGTAGCCAGCCATTTTCAAGAGGAAAAATACAGTTCCAATCTCAGTTCGTCAGTTTTTTTCTAACCTTTTCCAACTCTTTGATAATAACTAGTGGAGCAGTGAGATTGGAGACAAGTTGAAAAATAACTTGGCTTGTCGTTCATCATCTCGTAGCGACATCAAAAAGCTATCGAAAAGTTTCCAAGTTGTGAAAATGGACGTTGAAAAACAAAGTGGGATAGGGGATGTGAGTAATAAATTGGCTTGAGATTGGATCTTCTAGAGTCCATAAATATTGATATTTTTCTAAAATCAGACGGATAAACATGTTGACGTGAACAAAAACTTATGATTTTAATATAGATCTAGTACTATTGTAATATTGGTTGATATTCAAATTGTTGGTTCTCAATATGACTATGATAATATAATCTATATATAAAAGCGAAATGGCACTGACTGACTGACTGACTGACTCACTCACTCACTCACTCACTCACTCGCATAACTAAAAATCTACCGGACCAAAAACGTTCAAATTTGGTAGGTATGTTCAGTTGGCCCTTTAGAGGCGCACTAAGAAATCTTTTGGCAATATTTAACTCTAAGGGTTGTTTTTAAGGGTTTGAAGTTCGTCTTTAGCATGTATATTTCTTCTCCCATCTCTTAATTATAATTGAAGTTTCATATCATGGTTACTATAGAATATATCTAGATAGAGTACCTCTTCGAAACAGTGTTAACTGGCAACTAAATAATAATTTTGTCAGGTTGGCATTAAGGTTGAGTGACTTTGTTAGGTTGCCACCAAGGTGAAGATTAAATGCATTTATCGCGGAAAAATTGATTGGGCACTGCTACTTCAATCTGGAATATTATTACTAGCAGTCAGGCTCGCTTCACTCGCCATATCCGTTAGCCAGCCGTTTAGTCTGGACCCCGACTGGATTGTCTAATATATGATAAAAGCCCAAATGTAAAATGCAGGCGAGCGAAGCGAGCCTACTGATCTCATTCTGGACGATCCAGTCGGGGGTCCAGGGGGCGGAGCCCCTGGCTAGAGGATATGGCGAGCGAGAGAGCCTGACGGCTAGTTATCTATTATAATTGCCATATTATATATATATATATATTATAATTAGTACCGTTTGCACAGTGTCAGTTCAAACTAAATTTATTTAAAACTAGACTGAATCCATATCTAGTTTCATTCGTTTTAAGTGGTTCACCGTGAGTTTAACCCACCAGCTGATTGAATACAGTTTAGGGCCTGAAAAGAGCCCTTATAGTAGAAGATCAACGTTGTTGTTTAAAGGGGAAAAATCATTATCGGCTATAGTCAAACATATATATAACCAATATATATATTATATATTCAATAACAACAAACTTATTAGTTCAGCTGAAGATGTGGTAGGTTTTACCATGAAACCTGGTTCTGAATTATAAATTAATTTTCAAATAAATAAAAGTGGTATTGACAATATCAAAGTCTTATTCTTTCAAAGTTGATACTAGATAATATATGTTTTAAAGTTTTAAAATGTTTTAAATAAAAAGGGCACTACATGTTTTATATTGTTTTAATACTGTTAAAATCAACTAATTACATTAGGATTGTCGCAACTCAGTAGTTTGTCAGCGTGATTGTAAAGAATGAATCGTAATAATTATTAATTGTTTCAAATTTACTGCGGAAATCACTGTTCAAGAGCATTCGCGAACAGTCCAGTCGTTCGGTAACTGCGCAGGTAAGATTAATGTACAGTAGACATGGATGATTTCGTGCTTTCCCAACTAGAAAACACAAGCAGGTAGCAAAACTCATGAGCAACTGATCCGACAAAGGAGGGAGGGGCTTCCAAAACAAAGCGCCAACTTGTTTATTCAATACGTCTAGTGAGGTCCACGTTTTAATGGCAGTATTTGATCAACATTGGTACTGCTATCCTTGTCTATCATTCGACAGAGCAGATAGCGCTAACCTTTTCTAGCTCCCCAACGTTACCAGCCCGTTTCTAAACAATGTAGAAATATAGTTATTTAACAATATATTCAATCTCTATTGTATTATTTATTTAATTTTTATTACTTCATCATTGAAAAATATTTTCTTGAGGATAAATAATCCTATTTATTAAGCGAGCAATTTCTGTATATCTATTTATCTTTTTTATATATGGTTATTTATGTTCAACGGATCTCGAAAACGGCTCTAACGATTTCCACAAAATTGGAACATAGTAGGTTTATGATATAAAACTTCGATTGCACTAGGTCTCATCCTTGGGAAAACTCGCTGAACGACATTAAAAGGATAATTCATCCTTGACTGAAACAGCTGAGACTTTCGTCGTCTGTGGGTAGTAAAAAGTGAACGAGTGATTCTGTGGAAATTCAAAATATCGCATCCCCGAAATTCATAAGCTGACTTATAGCCAGTTGTAAAATATAAACACGATCATTTTAGAAATGTGTTCGTTTATCAATAAATAAAATAACGAGCGAAGCTCGGTGCCCCGAAATTATCGAATTAAATGACGAATAATAATATAGGATAGCCTTTACCTAAATGAATATAATTGATAATTTTGAACGAGAATAAAAAGTCAATATTACATCAATAAACCTGTATCAGCAATTTTCTACAGAAGGCAGTCACAGGGCAGAGAATCGGCAACGCTGTGTTCTCCATCTTTCTTCACTGCCATTATAACTTGGACCTCACTATAGTGCCAGTTGTAATCAATAAAACAAAACCAAGAGTATGTGTAGATCCATATAATACACTTATACGCCGCCTTCTAGAAACATTTTAAAGTGAACGAAATTCGAGGAACTTGGAATAATTCAGTCTCCTGAGAAATAATTTTTATTAAAATTGTGGATTTTTTGACAATATCTCAAGCCTCTCAATTAGGGATTTATATACAAAATAATGTTTTCTCAATAGTTTACTAAAAACCAAATACTAATTTGAACAGTTTCACAACGTTATATAATATTTTACAATTGAGGTCAAACTGAATAACTTTGAACTTTCATCAATCGCCAACCAATGGATTAATGATAACTTTCGTTTGAAAAACAAGTAACAGCATTTTTTACACCCATTTTTTTACATCTATTTATTTTTATATATGGGTTATATATGTTCAACGGATCTCGAAAACGGCTCTAACGATTTCCACAAAATTTGGAACATAGTAGGTTTATGATAAAACTTCGATTGCACTAGGTCTCATCCTTGGGAAAACTCGCTGAACGACATTAAAAGGATAATTCATCCTTGACTGAAACAGCTGAGACTTTCGTCGTCTGTGGGTAGTAAAAAGTGAACGAGGTGATTCTGTGGAAATTCAAAATATCGCATCCCCGAAATTCATAAGCTGACTTATAGCCAGTTGTAAAATATAAACACGATCATTTTAGAATTGTGTTCTGTTTATCAATAAATAAAATAACGAGCGAAGCTCGGTGCCCCGAAATTATCGAATTAAATGACGAATAATAATATAGGATAGCCTTTACCTAAATGAATATAATTGATAATTTTGAACGAGAATAAAAAGTCAATATTACATCAATAAACCTGTATCAGCAATTTTCTACAGAAGGCAGTCACAGGGGAGAGAATCGGCAACGCTGTTCACCTATCTCTCTTCACTGCCATTATAACTTGGACCTCACTATAGTGCCATTTGTAATCAATAAAACAAAACCAAGAGTATGTGTAGATCCATATAATACACTTATACGCCGCCTTCTAGAAACATTTTAAAGTGAACGAATTTCGAGGAACTTGAAATAATTCACGTCTCCTGAGAAATAATTTTTATTAAAATTGTGGATTTTTTGACAATATCTCAAGCCTCTTCAATTAGGGATTTATATACAAAATAATGTTTTCTCAATAGTTTACTAAAAACCCAAATACTAATTTTGAACAGTTTCACAACGTTATATAATAATTTTACAATTGAGGTCAAACTGAATAACTTTGAACTTTCATCAATCGCCAACCAATGGATTAATGATAACTTTCGTTTGAAAAACAAGTAACAGCATTTTTTACACCCATTTTTTTACAGATTCTATGTTTTTTAAATAACATATAATCAAAGTGAGAAACCCAACTGGAAATATTCTCAATCACATATACAACATCCGTTGAAATAAACCACAAGAACTGCTTGGCCCACTTAATACATTCCAACAATCTCTTACAAGTGCTAATTTACAAAGATTAGCGTTTAAAAACTCGTTCAAAGTTCTGTATTAAGACAGGACGCATCGCCATTCTACTATTATATAACGTGTGATCATTGCATAATAGTTTGTTATGAACTCTACAGATGGCAAAGTTTTTACAAGAGATAAATTGTGGTTTTTAATGGAAATATGGAAAAAACATGACACAGTAAAAAACAAAAATAATCTTCATAGTGATGTAGTATATAAGTGAATCTACACATTGCAAAGATAGACAAGATCATGTTCTACAATGATAACAAATTGATTGATATGGCTGAAAAATTATTACAATTATTTATTCATTAGGTTAGCACAAACTCGGAAAAGATCAATGGTCGATAAAGAAAAACAGGCTATTGCCCAAAACTTCTCAATTTCCAAATTTAGTTTCAAATAGACCGAACATTATATGAAGGGAAAAGTGGAATGAATTAAAAACACATATCTATTCCAATTTTATCATTTCATAACATAATGATAATCAATGTGAATAGAGCCTAACTATTTTTCGAACATTTTAGAATCACATAATCAAACAATTCTTCTATTAAGCAGCGTTTACACCAAAGTTATTAACAAAATGATTATTTTTCCGTCCTTATAGATTCTATTAGATTGAACATAACTTTTCATACACATGATGTGCATAATGTGTTTGTCAAGCTCCGTAAAAAAAAACATTTTGTTAATAACTTTGGTGTAAACGCAGCTTTACCCTACTGCTATTGCTATATTAAAATAGTATGGTATAAGATAATGAAATATTATTGAAGTTCAGCGTTTCACATACTAGTAAAATGTAAAAGTACTGTTTTGTAAATATCACATTATTTACGGTACATAAAATGAAATGATTCTATTCATTATTTTCATAAAGCCTTCATCAAAGAAATGCATTTTCATTAAATATGGAACATGATACTATATTTGAAAAGGTTACCCTACACTGTCCTATAATTTGTTCTGTGATTTATGCTCTTAGCCTATCCAGAGGTTGGATCTATACCTGACGATATCCATGTATTTTTATTAATCAATAAAGGATGAATTTGAATTTGAAATTCGAACTCTGGGTTGAATTCAATTTTCCAAACTATAGTCATTAATAGAAATTTCTTTTTGAATGCCAATGATTTGAATCCAGAGGTTACAAATCCTCTGATTGAAAAAAATCCAGAGATTTGTTTATTACAAATACAGATACATAATTGTAATTTATATATAAAATTCAAGGGTTTGCTAATAATAAATTCAATCCTAATTCCAAACTATGGTCATTAATAAGAATTTATTGAATGCCAATTATTTGAATCCAGAGGTTGCAAATCCTCTGATTGAAAAAAAAACAAATCCAGAGATTTGTTTATTCACAAATACAGATACATAATTGTAATTCACATATAAAATTCAAGGGTTTGCTAATAATAAATTCAATCCTAATTCAAACTATGGTCATTAATAAGAATTATTGAATGCCAATTATTGAATCCAGAGGTTGCAAATCTTCTGATTGAAAAATACAAATCCAGAGATTTTTTTACAGATACATAATTGTAATTCACATATTCAAATTCAAGGGTTTGCTAATAATAAATTTATTCCTAATTATGACACCCCACTATGATAATATGTGTTGGGATGATATAAAATTCTTATATAAAACATGAACGAGATAATATAATTGATGTGACATGATAATAAGAACAGAATAATATAATCGATATGATAATTTTCATTACAGTACTACTTCTAAAGTCACGATTTCGTTGGATCAAAATGTTGACCCAATTTATCTGTGAAACAACAATGCATGCCAGCTACGCTTCAACGGCTGATTTATAATGAATGGAAAGTGTTATAAGACGTATATTACATGATTGATGGCCTGAATACAGATGTGGAATTTTTACTCTAGAGGAAAAACAGAAGCGATAACAGAGTCCAAATACGTCCCGCTTTCATGCAAATGTTATCGGCAGAAAACAATTGAAATCGATTCATATCTGAATGGGAAACATGAACCACATTCAGTAATAATTCAAGAAGCAGCTTGAACCAGTGAAGCGTGTCGTTATTGAAAAGTCAGTACATGAAGGTCACAAGGGAAAAAGTAATTGAAGACATCAAATCGCAATAACAGACGGAAATAAAAATCAACAGCTAATTATACACTAGTCGTCAAATTAAACAAGATTCTTGTCAAGATGCCAACTAAAAATTTATTTTGTTTCTGATTCGAGTACAACGTGTCAACTGCGTTCACATATATGATAACACACACAAATGAAAGTTCATCAAGAAATAACCACGTAGACACTTCTTCATTGCAGAGCGAATAATCTCTAGTTTTTTGAACCCAACTAACTACAGATTCATGTTTCTTTGTGGAATGATGAAATTCAACCATAGAGATTTAATTCAAATTCAAAGACAATATATTTTAACTTTGTTGTAGTTGAGACACTGTGTTACTTGTAAATATTTGAAAAAACACTTACTTTTCTTGGTGTATTGAGGAATGCATTCCTCAATACTCCAACAAAAGTAAGTGTTTTTCAACTCTAGAGGCTGATGAAGCTCCTCTTCAGGAGTGAAATGCATTCTCAATACTCCAACAAAGTAAGTGTTTTTTTTCAAATATTTACAAGTAACAGTGTCTGAACTAGAACAAAGTTATTATATAGTGTTTCGTCATGGAAAGCAACATCAATATATTTTTCTCGGGCCACTCCCATTTTCGAAAGGACATGTTAATCGGTAGGTCCCGGCGACCTAATAACAGTCTTTGGGTCATATCAGAGGCCCTAGAATGAGTCAGGTGTGACCTGAAAGGTTCTGACGCCAGACCTGAGCCAGCCAGGTCACTTGAAATTATTACCATAGAGAGAAGCATAGTGAGCTTATGCTATCTTTTCTGTGTGATTTAGGGGGGCGGTTCCGAGCTCGGATTAATGTACAGTAGACATGGATGATTTCGTGCTTTCCCAACTAGAAAACACAAGCAGGTAGCAAACTCAAGAGCAACTGATCCGACAAAGGAGGGAGGGGCTTCCAAAACAAAGCGCCAACTTGTTTATTCAATACGTCTAGTGAGGTCCACGTTTTAATGGCAGTATTTGATCAACATTGGTATTGCTATCCTTGTCTATCATTCGACAGAGCAGATAGCGCTAACCTTTTCTAGCTCCCCAACGTTACCAGACCGTTTTCTAACAATGTAGAAATATAGTTATTCAACAAAATATTCAATCTCTATTGTATTATTTATTTAATTTTTATTATTTCATCATTGAAAAATATATTTTCTTGAGGAATTAAATAATCCTATTATATTAAGCGAGCAATTTCTGTATATCTATTTATATTTTTATATATGGTTATTTATGTTCAACGGATCTCGAAAACGGCTCTAACGATTTTCACAAAATTTGGAACATAGTAGGTTTATGATATAAAACTTCGATTGCACTAGGTCTCATCCTTGGGAAAACTCGCTGAACGACATTAAAAGGATAATTCATCCTTGACTGAAACAGCTGAGACTTTCGTCGTCTGTGGGTAGTAAAAAGTGAACGAGTGATTCTGTGGAAATTCAAAATATCGCATCCCCGAAATTCATAAGCTGACTTATAGCCAGTTGTAAAATATAAACACGATCATTTTAGAAAATTGTGTTCTGTTTATCAATAAATAAAAATAACGAGCGAAGCTCGGTGCCCCGATATTATCGAATTAAATGACGAATAATAATATAGGATAGCCTTTACCTAAATAAATGAATAAAATTGATTATTTTGAACGAGAATAAACAGTCAATATTACATCAGATATACCAGTATCAGCAATCCTCTACAGAAGGCAGTGACAGGGCAGAGAATCGGCAACGCTGTGTTCTCCCATTTTTCTTCACTGCCATTATAACTTGGACCTCACTAAGTGCCGTTTGTAATCAATAAAACAAAACCAAGAGTATTGTGTAGATCCATATACTACACCTATACGCCTTCTAGAAACATTTCAAAGCGAACGAATTTCGATGAACTTGAAATAATTCACGTCTCCTGAGAAATAATTTTTATTAAAATTGTGGATTTTTTGACAATATCTCAAGTCTCTTCAATTAGGGATATATACAAAATTCAAGGGTTTGCTAATAATAAATTCAATCCTAATTCCAAACTATGGTCATAATAAGAATTTATTGAATGCCAATTATTGAATCCAGAGGTTGCATCCAAATCCTCTGAAAAAAACAAATCCAGAGATTTGTTTATTTACAAATACAGATACATAATTGTAATTCACATATAAAATTCAAGGGTTTGCTAATAATAAATTCAATCCTAATTCCAAACTATGGTCATTAATAAGAATTTATTGAATGCCAATTATTTGAATCCAGAGGTTGCAAATCCTCTGATAGAAAAATACAAATCCAGAGATTTGTTTTACAGATACATAATTGTAATTCACATATAAAATTCAAGGGTTTGCTAATAATAAATTCAATCCTAATTATGACACCCCACTATGATAATATGTGTTGGGATGATATAAAATTCTTATATAAAACATGAACGAGATAATATAATTGATGTGACATGATAATAAGAACAGAATAATATAATCGATATGATAATTTTCATTACAGTACTACTTCTAAAGTCACGACTTCGTTGGATCAAAATGTTGACCCAATTTATCTGTGAAACAACAATGCATGCCAGCTACGCTATCTATTTCTAGAAATTTGATGGAATTCTCATCACAATAGATTCCATAACATTTAAATAGTTTGTTTTATTTAGCCAATAAGTCGACGAAAATATTGTAGAGCACAACATTGAATATAAATTGTGGGAGAGCCAATAATTGTTCTAGCCATAGTAGGACTACTACTTGATCAATTTAATAAACATGTAAGCAATTGAAAAATAGAACTCATAACCATTATTGTTTATATTTAGTGATATTTCAATCTTAACCACTGCTCGTGGTAATGCAACTCGAAATTCATATCAATAGCTATTAACCAATTGAACATGATAACCAATTGAACATGATATGGGTAGGGTACTCAGTACTGAAGAGAAGTCAATGGCCTTTGAAACAATTTATCTTTCTGCATATTTATATAGATCACTGATTCCCAATAAGTTGTCCGCGAAAGCTCTAGAAATGGTCTGTGAGGAGTGATTTTTAAAATTATATTTTTTGTCTATATTAAAGTATAATTAAATTTATCTTCGAAAATTATATATCAAACTCATCTCAAGTTCATAATATGTTTTCAATCGGTAAAATAAGTGATAAGTTCCAAATGTCTAATGCTATAAGATAGGACTCAAAAGTTTGTTTGGAATCTTAATGGCGGATTTGTACCATGTGACCGAGCTAACCAATCAGAAGCGTGACAGTCAATGGCCATACTGTGGGTAGTATAGTTACTGTAGGCTACTGTAGCCTAGCTAGTTGAACAGTAATTGCCTGATCATTTAATGGGTAATGGAGTAGGTATAGGTAGCCTACTCAATATTATTCAAAGTTTGTTACAAGTCAAAGAATAAAGCACTCTCAGAATAGTTATCAGCGGATTGTTGACTCATCGTCAATCACGTGCCAATTAAGGAACCTCTTTTTTGAAAAGGTGAACAATTTTTATATTATAGCTTATTTGCTTTGATGTATGATAATGCGTATCTGATGTACTATGCTCTTCTCTCGAGCGCTCAGTACTAATTGCTGGATACTTAATATGGATGTTAAATTATTACTGATGATTTTTACCTTTCAGCGCAATGGTGTAGGGTACCCTGTCATGGTTTTTATACATGGCGGGGGTTTTGTTGATGGAGATGGAACCAGTGGCTTCTACGGACCGGATAAATTGTTGCTCACCAAGGACATTATTCTAGTTACAATCCATTATCGACTAGGATTCCTCGGTGAGTTACACCTTTTTCTCTTTAATGACACCTCCATCAATCTTCGAAATTAGTCTACTGAAGGGATCATTATAGGCTACACAGTATTCGAGATACATAAAAAAGAAGTCAAACCAGTAATGGAGATACGTGAAACGTAAAAATAAGTATGCCGAAAAGCAAGAACAAATCTATCAAGAATGTTATATGAATAATAATCTCAGCATAAATAATTTGGAGTGATTGGATGATTGATGACTCTGCATCATTGTTGGAGTGAAACGAAATTGAAAACAATTCATTGAATGCCAATTATTTGAATCCAGAGGTTGCAAATCCTCTGATAGAAAAATACAAATCCAGAGATTTGTTTTACAGATACATAATTGTAATTCACATATAAAATTCAAGGGTTTGCTAATAATAAATTCAATCCTAATTATGACACCCCACTATGATAATATGTGTTGGGATGATATAAAATTCTTATCTAAAACATGAACAAAATAATATAATTGATGTGACATGATAATTTAATGATAATAAGAACAAAATAATATAATCAATATGATAATTTTCATTACAGTACTACTTCTAAAGTCACGACTTCGTTGGATCAAAATGTTGACCCAATTTATCTGTGAAACAACAATGCATGCCAGCTACGCTATCTATTTCTAGAAATTTGATGGAATTCTCATCACAATAGATTCCATAACATTTAATAGTTTGTTTTATTTAGCCAATAAGTCCGACGAAAATATTGTAGAGCACAACATTGAATATAAATTGTGGGAGAGCCAATAATTGTTCTAGCCATAGTAGGACTACTACTTGATCAATTTAATAAACATGTAAGCAATTGAAAATAGAACTCATAACCATTATTGTTTATATTTAGTGATATTTCAAATCTTAACCACTGCTCGTGGTAATGCAACTCGAAATTCATATCAATAGCTATTAACCAATTGAACATGATAACCAATTGAACATGATATGGGTAGGGTACTCAGTACTGAAGAGAAGTCAATGGCCTTTGAAACAATTTATCTTTCTGCATATTTATATAGATCACTGATTCCCAATAAGTTGTCCGCGAAAGCTCTAGAAATGGTCTGTGAGGAGTGATTTTTAAAATTATATTTTTTGTCTATATTAAAGTATAATTAAATTTATCTTCGAAAATTATATATCAAACTCATCTCAAGTTCATAATATTTTCCAATCGGTAAAATAAGTGGTAAGTTCCAAATGTCTAATGCTATAAGATAGGACTTAAAAGTTTGTTTGGAATCTTAATGGCGGATTTGTACCATGTGACCGAGCTAACCAATCAGAAGCGTGACAGTCAATGGCCATACTGTGGGTAATATAGTTACTGTAGGCTACTGTAGCCTAGCTAGTTGAACAGTAATTGCCTGATCATTTAATGGGTAATGGAGTAGGTATAGGTAGCCTACTCAATATTATTCAAAGTTTGTTTACAAGTCAAAGAATAAAGCACTCTCAGAATAGTTATCAGCGGATTGTTGACTCATCGTCAATCACGTGCCAATTAAGGAACCTCTTTTTTGAAAAGGTGAACAATTTTTATATTATAGCTTATTTGCTTTGATGTATGATAATGCGTATCTGATGTACTATGCTCTTCTCTCGAGCGCTCAGTACTAATTGCTGGATACTTAATATGGATGTTAAATTATTACTGATGATTTTTACCTTTCAGCGCAATGGTGTAGGGTACCCTGTCATGGTTTTTATACATGGCGGGGGTTTTGTTGATGGAGATGGACCAGTGGCTTCTACGGACCGGATAAATTGTTGCTCACCAAGGACATTATTCTAGTTACAATCCATTATCGACTAGGATTCCTCGGTGAGTTTCACCTTTTTCTCTTTAATGACACCTCCATCAATCTTCGAAATTAGTCTACTGAAGGGATCATTATACACAGTATTCGAGATACATAAAAAAGAAGTCAAACCAGTAATGGAGATACGTGAAACGTAAAATAAGTATGCCGAAAAGCAAGAACAAATCTATCAAGAATGTTATATGAATAATAATCTCAGCATAAATAATTTGGAGTGATTGGATGATTGATGACTCTGCATCATTGTTGGAGTGAAACGAAATTGAAAACAATTCATTGAATAGTTATTGTTTCATCCAGTTACAAATTACTTTACTAAATTATTTATCTGGTTGCCTTTGTTTTGTAAGAATAGAATAGAATTTTATTGGTCATAAAATATTCACATGAATACATGGACTTCGTCAATTTTTTAACACTAAAGTAAGTCAAAACAAACACAAAAAACACTAAGACCAGTCAGTATCACAACAATAAAATAACACATGAATCACATAAGACAATTCCAATCTATTCTAAAATAGTCATTGCCGTGCTACCAATTTCTCCTAAATAGGTTGGATAGCATTTCTCACCTATTAACCTAAAGGAAGTTATCGGCTCCAAAATGGTAGATTCTTGATAAATTATGAATGGATCTATTGCTTATGAATAAGAAATCCAGTTATCAGAGCAAACCAACTTATAATTTTCATAAGAATTTTGGCAATATACAACACAAATCCACAGAACAATACCTTACAACACTTAAAACATATAGCATCATTATAAGCTAAAATACTTATCCATTTATATAGTTGAAAACAATGGCTATCGGCTTGTAGACACACAAATCAAATTATACTGGTTTTCTCAAATTAGCCTAATTTTCTACTGTAATTTTCACAGTTGTCAAGTAAATTTGGAAGCTTGGCTTAAACAGCATGAAACTATAAAATGATAATTCAATTTATTTGTTTTGTTCACAGACCATTGTGGAGCGCGGGTTACAACTCGTTTTTATACGTATAGTGAGGTCCACGTTATAATGACAGTATTTGATCAACTTTGGTTTTGCTATCCTTGTCTATCATTCAACAAAGCCGGTGGTACTGTCCCTTTCTAGGTCCACAACGTTGACAATTATGTTTTTGACAGTGTAGAAATATGATGCAGAGAATCGGCATCGCTATTCTTCTATCTTTATCCACTGCCATTATAAGGTGGACCACACTATAGTAGAGATATGCCTATTGACCAGTGATACCTAAAATCGATAATCAGCAAAAAATGAAACTTTCAGAAGAATAATAAGTTACTGAATGTTCTGAGGTTTATTATAGTCTCTAAAAAACGTAATAATTAACACTGTTTACAGATGTATATTTTTTTCTCAGCTCTACAGCCCAGAGTGAGCTTTGGCTTCCTCCACAACATTCCTCCAAGCCTCTCTGTCATCAATCAATCTTCTCCATCCTCTATAACCCATCTTTAACAAATCATCTCTAACCTCTCCTCTAGAACCCATCTTTACCAAATCATCTCTAACCTCTAACTACTATCTCTAATCTCTAACTATTGCCATAGAGAAACAATAGCGTAAGTAGATATCCCATGGTATAGGGCGTTAATATCGCAACTTTTACTGTTATCTCAAGCCGATTACTGTAGATTATTACTGTTTTGACCGGTAGAGTGTATGAACGGCACAATTTGAGAGACTACCAGCGTCATAAAGCTTCACGGGAAAGAACTACGTGGACTAAAGGCTTGAGATAACATAAAAGTTGCGACATAAACGTCCTATACCATGGGATATCTACTAACGCTATTGTTTCTCTATGCTATTGCGTTATACAATAATTCTATCTCAAGTGACAAGGATTCTTTAATTTATTATTACATTGTAATAAATTATATAGATAGGTATCATCATATTAACTATTATTAAGCTATGAATTTCGATTTGAGTCCTTGGAAATTTTAATTTTATCTTTTGGATATTTTGATTATTATGAGTTTAAACTTTGGATAATTCAATTCCTCTTTATTTTGATAGTTTACCAACCTTCCTGAATATTGTGAAAGTAACTCATTCAGACTAACTTATCACTTATCTAAATTTGAAGAGTTTAGAAGAGTTTGGAAGAGAACAGTTTGTATCATTTGTAGTTTCTCTCCAAATCATAGTTTTGATTTTGCACATGTGTAAATGAGTACATATCTATTTGTATACAGTAAACCATTTTCAAACTTTGCAAAACAAATAAGTAAGAATCTACACAGAAATTACTCTTAGACCTAGGAAGAAAAACAAGTATTATTGCCTGCCAATCCACCAACATCTTGGCAGAATTGGAGCTCTATTAAAACCGCAATTACAGCGTCCCAAGTCGAATGGAGCAAAGCAAAACTAATTGTAACATCACCGACAGTTGTTACGTCTTGCTTAAAAGTGTGCAACTCAGATGTATACGATTGAGAGTGATAGAGGAAGGATAATGATTTTATTGAAATAGAAAGTACTCCATTAGAAAGTGGAAAGACAGAGAAGGCGATCGAAAGAGAGACAGTGATCGAGGAAGAGAGAGAGAGCGAGAGAGAGAGAGAGAGTGTGTGTGTGATCGAGTGAGAGAGAGAGCGAGTGAGAGATTGCTGTAAGTTGAAAAAGCAAGAGACAAGTTTGAGATATTAGAAGTTAGTACGAATCTGCTCTCCAGATGCTGCTGCTTGGGAATCGACCAATAGGGACAAGCCACCATTTGCCAAACGACAGGGCACAAATTCAAACAAATCGTCACACTACGCATACCGACAATTTTACCGCTCAATTCCCTTGCCAAAAATTACCAGTCCAACCAGAATACTCAACTTTGACTTCAAAACTCTACCTGCAATCTGTGTATTATCATAGAGAAACAATAGCTTGAGTAGATATCCCATGGTATAGGTCGTTTATGTCGCAACTTTTACTGTTATCTCAAGCCGATAGTGCACGTATTCTTTCCCAAAAAGCTGTGTGACTAGTAGTCTCATATTGTGCCGTTCATACACTCTCACCCAACGAAACAGTAAAAATCTACAATAATCGATAGTAATCGACTTGAGATAACAGTAAAAATTGCGACATAAACGCCCTATACCATGGGATATCTA
>NW_024091652.1:0-19488 GCF_014356525.2 Nilaparvata lugens
AGATAGGAAGTGGAAGTGGAAAATGAAGAAGTGAAAGTGAAATAATGAGGAAGTGAAAGTGAAATAATGGGGGAGTGGGAGTGGAAGAATGAGGAAGTGGAAGTGGAAGAATAAGGAAGTGAAAGAATGGAGAAGTGGAAGTGGAAGAATGAGGAAGTGAAATAATGAGAAAATGGGAGTGGAAGAATGAGGAAGTGGAAGTGGAAGAAAAAGAAGTGGAAGTGAAACATGAGGAAGTGGGAGTGAAAGATTGAGAAAGTGGGAGAGGAAAATTTAAGAAGTAGAAGTGAAAAATGAGGAAGTGGAAGTGAAAGAATAAGGAAGTGGTAGAATGAGGAAATGGAAGTAAATGTGAAAAAATGAGGAAATGGGGAATGAAATGATATCAGTGAAAGAATGAGAAAGAGTCAAGGGTAAAAGAAAGAGCAGCAAAAGAATTTAGAATCCTGAAGACAGACAAAAATTATTATTGTCTGAAGTTACTTCACTACAGCCGATGAAACATTGTCTACACTGTACATGAGCCGAAATTATTTCCAGAGTTTGTGTGAATGTGTGCGTGTGTTTATACACAACCTGAATTATCCCCAGTGTATGTGTACACAAACAAGGCTTGTTTGTTTGTGTGTGTGTGAGTGCTCTACTAATAATTTTTATTACCTCGGCAGGCAGGAATGAAAATCCAAAACAACTCCTTTCATACTTCATACTCTAGAATACTCCATACTTCCGTTAATACTTCATACTTTTAAAAGCAACAGTGGAATACTAAGTTGAGAGGGAGAAATTTCAGAAAAGGTTGTTTATATTTTTAGGCTGTTTGTATAATCAGGAACCTGAGTAGAACATCACATTGATAGGTCGCGAGATTTCAGGACCTTGAGTGCAACAGATTTCAGAGTTTGTATATACGGCTCTGAAAATGTAGAAAATCATGATTTGAACAGATTTATGAAGAGTTGTGCGTGCTTTCAGGTTCTAGAACAATCAGGTTCTATTTATGGAACATATTTTGAGGAGGTAGGCCTATCCCATATTTTCCTGCTGCAAGATTGTATACATTTTTGGAGAAGTAACTTCATATTTTTACATGCTGCAGGACGATATAAACGTGGACAAGTATGAACTGTATTTATTCCTAAACAAGAATAAATCAAAGATCTGTGGAAGGTTGTAGAAACGTAGATCACAAACTGTACTCATTTTCCAATGAATATGGAAATACTGAAGAAAAATATTAGATATGTTTCTCTTGTCTAGAACAGCGTATTTCAATGGAAAGTAGCAGTAACTATAATATTATCTTTATATATAAAAACGAAATGGCACTCACTCACAGACTGACTGACTCACTCACTCGCAGAACTAAAAATCTACCAGACCAAAAACGTTCAAATTTGGTAGGTATGTTCAGTTGGCCCTTTAGGGGCGCACTAAAAAATGTTTTGGCAATATTTTAACTCTAAGGGTGGTTTTTAAGGGTTTAAAGTTCGTCTTTTAGCATGTATATTCTTCCTATTCTCTTAATTATAATTGAAAAATGTCCATGCCATATGTTGATATAGAACTATAATCTAGAGAGAGTATCTCTTCAAAACAGATGTTAACTGGTAACTAAATTAATAATTTTGTCAGGTTGGCATTAAGTTGAGTTGACTTTGTTAGGTTGGCACTAAGTTGAAGATTGAAATGCATTTATCGCGGAAAAATTGATTGGGCACTACTACTTCAATCAGAGCTATTATAGTTTCTACTACTTTTCAATGAAATACGATTTTTTAGACAAGAGGAAAATATCTGATACTAGCCGTCAGGCTCGCTTCGCTCGCCATATCCGTTTAGTCAGACGTCCAGTCTGGACCCCCGACTGGATCGTCCTAACATATTATAAAAATATGACATAACATTTCAAATTTGATAGGTATGGTCAGTTGGCCCTTTAGAGGCGCACAAAGAACGGATTTGGAGAAATTTCCAAAGATATGCTCATAATGTTACGTTAGAAGGAATTTGAAATAACGCCAAAGATACGCCCATAATTGGCGGTTTTTTGCGTTTCCTCAGTTCTTTCATCAAGTAATAGACAAAAAATGTTTAAATTTGTTACATAGGTTTAGCTAGGGTCTAAAAATGTTGTAATAGGATGACTTTGATATTTCATAAAAGATACGACCAAAATCAGCGTTTTCCAACGATTTTCACAGCTTTTCTGCGTTTTCTCAGTACTTTGACTTTCTGATGGAATGAAGCATGCTCAAACGGAAAATTCAGGCGAGCGAAGCGAGCCTGCTGATCTCATTTTTGGACGATCCAGTCGGGGGTCCAGGGGGCGGATCCTCCTCGCTAGACGGATTTGGCGAGAGAAGCGAGCCTGATGTCTAGTATTAGATGTTTTCCTCTTGTCTAGAACATCGTATTTCAATGGAAAGTAGCAGAAATTATAAAATTATTATAATATTTAAAGGTTTAATATTATTAAACCTCTTTTCTGGGCACAGAGTAAGCAACTATCTCTCTTTTCTAAACACTCTCCACTCACACAATCTCTCTCTCATCACTCACTCATTCCCACACATTCTCATTCACTCTTTCCCACTCAGTCTCACTCACTCTTTCCCACTCTCTCTCTAATTTCTCTTCACTCGGTGCTTAAAGCTCGCAGTACATAATTTCAAACAGAAGTGTTAAACATAAACAGGTTGTAAACAATGAACCAAGATAATTGTGTGGTAATGTGGTGAGCTTATTTGCTGCAATAAAAGCAGTGATTGTTATTCCATAGTAATGAGGTTCACCTCAATCTGGCAGACGCCCTCATTGATAACAGCACCACTTTGCACTCAACTGTTGATGACAGTCGAGGCTGTGAGATCTATTGCAATTAACACGCTTGAGAGATTTTTGTCATCTTGTAGAGACAAAAGAGGAAAACAGGAAAAGAAGAACAAGGAGAAGGAGAAGAAGAAGAAGAAGAAGAAGAAGAAGAAGAAGAAGAAGAAGAAGAAGAAGGAGAAGAAGAAGGAGAAGGAGAAGTGGAAGGAGAAGAAAGAGGCGAAGGAGAAGAAGAAGAAGAAAGTAGAACGAGAAGGAGAAGAAGAAGAAGAAGAAGGAGAAGGAGAAGTGGAAGGAGGATGAGGAGGCGAAGAAGAAGAAGAAGAAGAAGAAGAAGAAAAAGGAGGAGAAGAAGAAGGAGATGAAGAAGCAAAAGAGGGATGTCATGAAGGAGAAGCAGGAAGAGAGGAAGAAGAGAAGAGGGATGTGGAGAAGAAGACAGGGGAAGAAAACGGTGAAGAAGGAGAGGAGGAGGAAGAAGCAGAAGGAGAAGAAGACAGCTGATGGTGAGGGAGAAGAAAATGATGGTGTAAAAGGGGGATAAGAAGGAGGAGAAGGAGAAAAAGAAAGAAATAGGGAAAGGAGAGGAGGGAGAAGTGAAGGAAGAAGATAGAGTTGAAAGAGAAGGAGAAGGAGATGTAGGAGGAGAAGGAGAAGGAGAGGAAGATGAGGAAAAGTGTAAGAAAAATAAGAAGACGGAGAAGAAGTAGGAGAAGAAGAATGATGTGATGAAGGAGAAGCAGGATTAAGGGAAAGAATGAACAGAAGAAAACTGGGAACGATAAAGGTGAAGAAGAAGAGGGAAAGAAAGAAGAAGACAGCTGATGGTGGGGTAGAAGAAGATTATGGAGTAAGAGGAGAATAAGAAGAAGGAGGGGGAGGAGTAGGGTGTGGTGAAGGATAAGGAAGAAGAAGAAGAAGAACAGAAATGTGATGAAGGAGGAGCAGGATGTTGAAAGGAAGAAAAAAAACAATCGGAAGAAGATAGGGGAAGAAAATGGTGGAAAAAATAAGAAGAAGGAGAAGAGGAAGAAGAAGATGAGAAAGAAGGAAAATAAGAACTAGGACAAGAAGGAGGGAAGAGGAGAAGGAGGAAAAGAAGAAGAACGAAATAGGGAAGAAGTGGAAGAAGGAGAGAAGGAAGAAGATTGAGTAGAAAGAGGAGAAGAGGGAGATGTAGGAGGAAAAGGAGATGGAGAGAAAGAAGAAAAAAACAAGAAGAAAAAGAAGAAGAAGCAGAAGAAGAAGAAGAAGAAGAAGAAGAAGATGAAGTTACTCGAGTAATAACCAGCTGTTTGATAAGATGCTAGCTTGTAGGCAGAGTTCATTCAGTTTTGAAATTATTGTGTAAAATAGCTTGTAATCTTGTGTAATACGATCGTAAACTATTATGAGAGTTCAGTAATGACTTGAAATTACTGTTTTGTGGGCTTATGAAACATACAACTGTGAGGTCCACGTTATAATGGCAGTATTTGATTAACAATGGTTCTGCTTTCCTTGTCTATCATTCGACAAACCAAATTGCGTTTTCCTTTTCTTGCTCCGCAACGTTGCCAGATTCAATAATGAATTCACATGATTGAGATTGAATATCTTGTTAATCAATAACATTTCTATATTGTTGAAAAACGATCAGGCAATATTGCTTAGCTGAAAAAGAAAAGCGCTATCTTCTTTGTCAAAATTCAAAATTTTTAGTTTAGTCATTAGTTTTGAAGTGGAAATTGGACTTTTTGAAGTGAAAGTGGAATCTTAACCTTATTCTTTTTGAAACTTGTATTTGTAAAAATTTGGGACAAGAAGACAGTTTTGGGCTATGCCTGTTGTCTTCTCCCAATCATATTATATTTATTATAATTATGATTTGTTATGACAATGGAATAAATAAATAAATGATAGACAAGGATAGCAACACCAATATTAATAAAATACTGTCACTATAACGTGGACCTCAATATAAGTAGACGAAGAACAATGATGTACAGGGAAATATCAAATTGTGGGAGATTGATTGATTGATTCATTCATTGAGTACTTTATTTATGTAGATAACAATATATACTGGCTTATACACTTATATACAATAGCTCACAATACAGCAAAATTATAGATGAATTTACATAATATAGACTAAGAAAATAATTATTGAACTGTATATGATATGAAAATGCAATTGTATTATAATAACTATAGATAATAATCATATTGTTATGCATGTACATAAATTGGCGGAGCTTTGGACATATCAATGTCCATTCTTCGGAAAGAATATTAAAAATATCCTCCCCACTATCTCTCTACCAAATTGGAGATTGGAGAAAAGGAAAAAAATAATGTGATGGGGATAGGAGTATGACATAGAACAATGGTGGATAGAGAAAAATATGGAGAAGAAGAGTGGGAGAAAAGGGAAAAACTATGAGATGAGGATACGAGTAAGATGTATACAACAATGGTGGAGAGGGGGAAGTTGGGATGGAAGGAGAGGGAAAAAAGGGAAGAAAGGATGAGATGGGAATAAGACATAAACAACAATGGTAGAGAGGGAGAAGTTGGGATGGAAGGAGATTGAGTACTTTATTTATGTAGATTACAATATATACTGGCTTATACACTTATATACAATAGCTTACAATACAGCAAAATTATAGATGAATTTACATAATATAGACTAAGAAAATAGGAGAGGGAGAAAGGGAAGAAAGGATGAGATGGGAATAAGACATGAACAACAAGGGTAGGTAGATAGGGAAAAGTATGAAGAAAAATAGTGGGAGAAAAAGGGAAAACTATGAGATGAGGATACGAGTAAGATGTACACAACAATGGTAGAGAGAGAGAGAAGTTGGGATGAAAGAAGAGGGAAAAAAGGGAAGAGAGGATGAGATAGGAATAAGACATAAAAACAATGGTAGATAGAGAAAAGTATGGAGAAAGAGAGTGGGAGAAAAAGGGAAAAGTATGGGATGGGGATACGAGTAAGATGTATACAACAATGGTAGAGAGGGAGAAGTTGGGATGGAAGGAGAGGGAAAAAAGGGAAGAAAGGATGAGATAGGAATAAGACTTGAACAACAAGGGTAGGTAGATAGGGAAAAATATGAAGAAGAAGAGTGGGAGAAAAGGGAAAAGTATGGGATGGTGATACGAGTAAGATGTATACAACAATGGTAGAGAGGGGAAAGTTTGAAGGGTATGAGAGGGAAAAAAGGGAAAAAATAATGGGATGGGGTGAAGCGATATATGAATGCAGCAAGGTAACGACTCCAGCAATAAAAATGAGAATAACTGTTACAAGTAACGGGGTCCCGGTGAAAGTATCCAGTTGCGTTTCGAAACTGCTCAAAGTAACTGCTATTGTTTGTTACTATAGAAAGTGTGTGTGAGATGAGGACAGAGAGAGCGAGTGTGAGTGAGAGGGAGGGAGTGAATTAGAGAGAGAAGGGCGGAAGTGGCAGAACTGTGATTTGAAAGGTCGTCTTATGTTTTCATAGCTTTTCAATTCCTGAGCTCGCATTTTATCTGCTCCATAGTTTTCCTCCAAAAGAGTGTTTTTCCAAAGTACTCATATATTCCTTCTTCCCTCTTGTTTTCCTCCTTCTTCTTCGTCTTCTTTTTCTCAATCAGCATTATTCTCTTAAATTCTTCTCTCTTATTCAACAGTGCAAAAGTAGTATTTTCAAAGATGGAATATGAGTCGGACTCATATCAATAAATCTGAATCGGTCCAAATGATATCATTCGCTCATTTTTAGTTCCGTTTGTACAGTTCCAGTTCAAACAAAATTAAAATTTAAACTGGATTGAATCCATATCAAGTCTGTTCCCCTTAGGGCCGTTTGCACAGTGTAAGTTTAAGCTAAAGCTTGAACCAAATCTGGATTTTTTTTGGTTTAAATTGAAATTTCGTTTGCACAGTATCAGTTAAAACTCTGTATTGAGTTTAAACTCTGGGAAAGTTTGAACCTCCAAAGCAGGAGATTTAAACCAAATAATTTGGATTAACTTGACATCTATAAAGATTTGATAGGGAAACAGCTGATAGTAAATCATTTTTTGAAGGTTGTTTCTAAAGCTTCTGTAGACGATAATCATTATTTAAGTTTATAGTGAATCATTATTTGAATGTAAAAATAATTATAATGGAGGAATTGATAGAAGATTTTAATGCGATTGATAATGATGACTGCGAAGAAATTTTGAAACTGAGAAAAATTGGGCAAAAAACAAATAATTTGAATTTCTGGGATACAGAATTTTTTAACGGTTTTGCTTGAGTACAGCAACAGCCAATCCAGTATTTTGATTGGATAAACCACTTGATAGAAATTAAGACAATTTTTACCAGTGGTCTTCGATTAGAAAACAAGTTTTTAATAACACATTACTGAGATATATTGCTATTGAGAGGTTTCTAATAAACGAGGAAGACCGTAGTAGATTCAATAACAAAATAATTTTTTATCTTACATTCTAAAATATATTTCCTGGTGCCAACTAAACATATTATGTTTTTATAGAATATCTTGATCGCTTTTCACTTTTATAACCGTAAAGCTTACAGCTCTGTGGATTTTGAACAAGAGCAAGAAAATACTAAAATAGTAGCTACATAACCTCAATTTGCTGATGGTTTGTAAACAAATAACAAATTTTCTGTAACAATCAGCCTTCCTAATATTATAAACGATGACATTCTATCACCTACTTAACGCTAAACTAGTTTAACTTAAACTGGATTAGTAAATGCACTGAGAAAACCAATTCAAGTTAAAGCTTTCAGATTAACTTAAACTCGATTAACTTAATCGAGTTTAGCAATCTATACTGTGCAAACGGCCATTAATGTGATACATTCTTGAGTTTAAGCCACCAGCTGATTATACTCAGTTCAAGCTTTGACTGTGCAAACGGCCATTACTATGTGCCGGTTTCCGAGCTCGGGATTTAGTTAAGTTCTAGACTTTAAACAGCTGAAGTCAGAAAACTGTCTTTCCAAAACGGGGCGTGGTCGCAGTCCACGTTCAAATTAAATTTCAAAAAACTAGGTAATTGAACACAAAAAATAAAAAGATAACAGTGTAAAGTATCAATTATTTTGAATAAAGCAGTGTTTCATTTAGTCAAGAACAAACGTTTCCAATCATAGCAATGAAAAAATAAAGTACATCATGAAAACTGCTACTACACAATCTTTCCGTTTTGGAAAGCCACTCTTTTAACTCCAGCTGTTTAAAGTCTAGAAATTAGCTGAATCCCGAGCTCGGAATTGGCCCTAAATCTGTTCAAATGATATCATTTACTCCCTTTCACTATATAACTCTTTTGGTCAGCGATCTATAGCTCATTGTCCATCGAATTCCAATCTCATCTGAAGTATCAATAATATTATTGACCGAGCGAAGTGAGGTCTAAGATTCAAGTCGACGGTTTGGCATTTCTCTTAATGTTCAAATGTTTATATGTTGCGCATTTACAGCGAAACGCGGTAATAGATTTTCATGAAATTTGACAGGTATGTTCCTTTTTGAATTGCGCGTCGACGTATAAACAAGGTTTTTGGAAATTTTGCATTACAAGGATAATATAAAAGGAAAAAGGAGCCTCCTTCATACGCCAATATTAGAGTAAAAGTCAGACTATAGAATTATTCATCATAAATCAGCTGACAAGTGATTACAAAGATGTGTGGAGAAGCCAGTCTATCGCTGTATTTCCATAAGGTCCATAGTTTCAATCAGGTACTTGTGAATAAGAATACTGCGTGAGGTCTACTGTTCACAGAACTACTATTTAATATTGATTCTATTAAAAATAATATCCCTTGACCATATTCTCTTCCATAATACAGCAAAAAAATGATGAACAGTGACAAAAATTATTCCAAAATGAGAATTTATCAACTGTAGTTAATCTACAAATTTTGTATGGGAAATGGGGTGGATAAATCAAAGCCAGGATTTTAAACATTTATACATTTTCAAAAATTGATAATACAGTCATTATTTATTCAGTTCAATGTCGATGATAAAGAGAAGCTCATAAATGATTCGTATGCACTCAGAGGATAGAAATAAAGAAATAATATTGATTCGATTATGGTTGTTGAAAGAAGATTAGAATGAAGTAATATTATGTTTGATGATGATAATGATGATGATAATTATAATATGATTATACTTTATGATATTACAATGACATCGTTGTTATCGACTAACAATCGCAACGATCAACCTCAAAGCTCGACAATCGCACTGACACCTTCTCTAAGCCCCATATCACGCGATGAGTAAATTGGTTTACTGAGAATCAAAACGATGATGAAAATAGTAATCATGATTAGATGCAGTTGATGATGAAGATGATGCTAATAATGTTAATTATGACGATAATCGACGACGACGATGATGATGATAGTTGTTGATAATCACAATGACATCGTTGTTATCGACTAACAAACACAACGATCAACGTCAAATTCCGACAAACGCACTGACACCTTCTCTGAGCCCCCTTTCACACAGATCACAACAACGCATGCAATTTTAACGGCCGTGAAAAATTGACGCACAGAGCAAGGTCAAATAACCCAGAGGATCAAAGGCGCTGTATTCGAATGGCATGTGGAGTGGAAAAGCTTTTGAAATGTCAGCAGTTTTTTGCTGCGGTTTTTGCTGCAGGCGAGAAATTGAAGCATGCAATCTGCAAATACGAGGTGCATGGTTTTCAATCCTCACACATGGATGAATAATATGATATCATGTGTTGTATTTGAACCTGAATTTGAAAAAAAAATATTTTGAAAATGGAAGGAAATAATGAGGTCACGTGTTGTATTAGAACATGAGTTTGACGAAGGTTGAAAGTTTTTATGGAATAACAATTTTTTATGGAACCTGAATTTTACGCAAATAAATGATGATGTACTATCAACATCAATGATAGACCATCACCAGAACTGATACAGTATCACCATAAATGATACGGTATCATTTCAACTTGATAAAAAACACCATAATTTGATAGATAACTTCCAAACTTTGAATGAATTCTACAAACCCTGTGATACCCATCGTTTCTCTAAATAAATGAATGATGATACAGTATCACCACAAATGATACAGAATCATCTCAACTTGATAGACAACGCCATAAGTTGATACAAAACTTCCGAACTTTGAATGAATTCAACAAACCCTGTGATATCTTCTTATGCTATCGTTCCTCTAAATAAATAAATGAGGATACAGTATCACCATAAATGATAGAGTATCACTATAAATGATACAGAATCACTACAAATGATACAGTATCACTACAACTGATACAGTATCACCACAAATGATACAGAATCATCTCAACCTGATACAAAACACCATAATTTGATATAAAACTTCCAAGCTTTGAATGAATTCTACAAACCCTGTCATATCTTCTTATGCTATTGGTTCTCTAAATGAATAAATGATGATACAGTATCACCCTAAATGATAGAGTATCAGCAGAACTGATACAGTTCAAAACAAATGATACAGTATAGTCACAACTTGATACACAACACCATAATTTGATACAAAACTTCTAAAATTTGAAAGACTTCTAGAGACTATGGGATATTTTCTAATGAATTGTTATTTCTATCACCAGAACTGATACAGTATCACCATAAATGATACAGATTCATTGGAACTTGATACACAACACCAACATTTGATACAAAACTTCCAAGCTCCGAATGGATTTTACAAACCCTGTGATATCTTCTTATGCTATCGTTTCTCCAAATAGATAAATGATGATACAGTATCACCATACATGATAGAGTATCACCAGAACTGATACAGTATCATCCCAACTTGATACTCAACACCATAATTTGATACAAAACTTCAAAATTTAGAATAAATTCTACATACCCTGTGATACTTCTCATACTATCGTTTCTCTGAATAAATAAAATAATGATGATACAGTATCACAATAAATGATTGAGTATCTCATGAAGTGATACAGTATCACCACAAATGATACAGAATCATCTCAACCTGATACAAAAACACCATAGTTTGATGCAAAACTTCCAAATTTTGAATGAATTCTACATTTGAATAATGAATTTCCATGGTTGGGATTAAATGTTTTGTTAATTATATTTCTTCATTGTTGGAAATGATCTGACAACATTGTGGAGCTAGAGAAGAATGGCCAGTTAAATCAAGATTCTATAGTGAGGTCCACGTTTTGATGGCAGTGGAGAAAGATAGGAGAACAACGTTGCCGATCCTCTGTCTTGTCAATGCCTTCTATAGACGGCAGCTGATACAGGTTTATTGATGTGATATGAACATTTCATTCTAGTTTGGAATAATCAATTGAGTTTTATTAAGCAAGAAATTATATTTTTCAATGATTTCATAATGAATTTTTATAATTAGGAAGAAATATTTTGTTAATTAATTATCAATCCTACATTGTTAAAAGACGATCTGACAAGAGAGCAAAGCAAGAAGAGATAGCGCTATTCACTTTGTTCAATGATAGACAAGGATAGCATTGCTTATCAAACACTGCCATTATAACGTGGACCTGACTATAGACAACACACTTCACCTACTATTCTCAATTTTAGTGAAGACAGTAACTCGACCAAGTAAGTAGAGTAGAGTTAGCTCGGTAGAGTTAGTACTATGTCATTCACTCAACCACTAAGGCTCAACTCACACTTACGCGACTCAGGTCGAGAAGAGACTCGTCTCTAATCGAGAACATGATGTGTTTCCAAATGGTGACGTCGCGGAGACCAGAGTCGACTGGTCTGAGTGTCACCATTTGGAAAGTAGAGTAGACCCTACATGTTCTCGACTAGTGTCGAGTTTCTTCTCAACCTGAGCCGCGTAAGTGCGAGTTGAGCCTAACTCCACTAGTGAAAACCAGGCTTCATTGATGGATTGGACTGAAAACTTTATGAAGTGAAGAACTACAAGACTCAACCTAATTCGGACTATGTGTAATTCATCTAAATTTGGGAGAGGAATAGCACAATGTTACCCCATTTTTCTCTCCCTATCATTTCGATGATTTAATTATTGTATTAATCAATGAAGACATGGCACGTGTTGAAGAAAGGAGACGTGGCCGCGCTACCTGTACACTGGGCTATTGTTCCAAAGAGGTTCTTGTATATACGTCGACGCGAAATTAAAAAGGAACATACCTGTCAAATTTCATGAAAATCTATTGCAGCGTTTCGCCCTAAATGCGGAATATGAAATATAAAGATAAATAAAGAGAAATGCAAAACCGTCGACTTGAATCTTGGACGTCACTTCGCTCGGTCAATTATTAAACAAAAAAACAAATTAAATGCTGTAAATCAATTCAATTAAATTCAAAAAGCTCTTTATTCTCTATAAAAACAAAACAATATGATTTACAATCTGCTGTCATTTCTACATACACTTACAAGAACTCATACCTGATGATAACATTTAAGTACAATAAAAAACACAAACAAATAATTAAAATTAAATCAAATAGAATTACCCAGAATAGATGTATTTATTCTTATAAATAGATGCAATATCTAAGAAATTTTCATCTGTAAATTTTATTCTATTGATGAAACAAAATTGAATTGAACCAGTCTTTCGGAACAAATATTTACAACATTGCAATTAATTATATTAATCAACAACAATCCAAAAAAACAATAAATACAATCAACAAAACCAATTCTATTGATACAACGGAATTCAAGTAGACAAGTCTTTTGGAATAATTCAACAAGTCTTTTCAACAAAACTACAATTAATTATATCAATCAACAAAAACCCAACAATTCTGGTTTATTTGCTCCACTCTGTTAATGCAACTCATCTCCAAGCATAACAATAAATTAATACAATCAACAATCCAATTGATAAAATTCAAATTCTCTCCACGTTTTTTATCTCTCTCTTCCTGTGATCTTCGTTCACCTAATCAAACGCCAATTTACTGCAGACTCCTAAACAGGGGGATCACTACAAAAGGATTTGAAGGGAAAGGATTTCTGTCGGCTCAAAATATTGAGCTTTATTGACGCAAAAAAGGGCAAAACAATATAACTCGCTCTGTCTTTTCGCAGAGGATTTCTCCGTGATCCGTCTTTATTCCTTCAATTTTTCACTCTTCATCCCTTTATTTTTCCCTCACAAGGTATAAGCCCTTCAACCCTTATTCTGACCGTTGCGAAGATATTAATTCTTTTGATGTTTCGCCCTTGTAGGGTTGTCCTGAGAAGATTATTGGATACAGGGTGGGGGGTAGATAAGTACCCTCTGGCCATCTTTTGTAATTCTTTATCGCTTTTTCTAAACAGCATCCTCTTCTTTATCTTGGGTCAAATTTTTCTCATTATTTATTTATCTCTTTATTATTCTTTATTCTTCATTGATTCATACAATAAGTACATCGTTAAATTGATAGGGAGAGAAAAAAATAGGGTAACTTTGTGCTATTTCTCTCCCAAATTTAGTTACAGTTACACGATCTCTCTTCATACTAGTGGCTCTGTGAACAGTAGACCTCACGCAGTATTCTCATCCACAAGTACCTGATTGAAACTATAGACCTTATGGAAATACAGCAATAGACTGGCTTCTCCACACATCTGTGTAATCACTTGTCAGCTGATTTATGATGAATAATTCTATAGTCTGATTTTATAATAATATTGGCTTATGAAGGAGGCTCCTTTTTCCTTTTATATTATCCTTGAAATGCTAAATTTCCAAAAACTTTGTATATACGTCGCCGCGCATTTAAAAAAGGAACATACCTTTCAAATTTCATGAAAATCTATTACCTCGTTTCGCCGTAAATGTGCAACATATAAACATTTAAACATCCAAACATTCAAACATTCAAACATTCTAACATTCAAACATTCAAACATTCAAACATTCAAACATTCAAACATTCAAACATTCTAACATTCAAACATTCAAACATTCAAACATTCAAACATTCAAACATTCAAACATTCAAACATTTAAACATTCAAACATTCAAACATTCAAACATTCAAACATTCAAACATTCAAACATTCAAACATTCAAACATTCAAACATTCAAACATCTAAACATTCAAACATTCAAACATTAAGAGAAATGCCAAACCGTCGACTTGAATCTTAGACCTCACTTCGCTCGGTCAACTATTTCTTCATCCCAGTACAAATTATTGTATTTTTCCTAAAATTTCTCATCACATAAACTTCAGTCAATGTTCGAATATTGATGGATGAAATAATATATTATTCTCCTCTCTAGTGAGGTCCATGTTATAATGGCAGTGTTTGATTAGCAATGGTATTCCTATCCTTGTCTATCTTTCAACGAAGCGGATAGCGCTATCTCTTTCTCGCTTTGCTCTGTTGCCTGATCATCTTTCAACAATGTACAATTTATAATTAATTCACAAAATATTTCATCTTAATTATGGAAATTCATTATGAAATTTTAGAAAAAAATAATTTCATTCTCAATAAAATATAGTTGATTATTTTAAACGAGAATGAACCGTTAATATTACATCAATAAACCTGTATCAGCTATCGTCTATAGAAGGCATTGACAGACAGATGATCGGCAACGTTTTTCTCCTATCTTTCTCCACTGCCATTATAACGTGGACGCCACTTTAGTTTTTTATCGCCTTTACTATACATCATCTCATGTCAATTTTCTCTCATTCTTTCTCTCCCTCCACTATTACTAATTCCTTCATCACTGTACGAATTATTGTTTATGATTTACGGTTCTCAAGTCGCACCCGATCAATCTTAGGGCCTCTGACAAGAACCTATCGACTGTTTTCAGTCAGTCGGGACCAACAACCTAACGTGTTCATTCGAAACACGGGACGGGGCCCGAGAAAAGTATTTTGCCCGGGCCGGGATTTGAACCAGGGGCTCTGAAGATCAACTATGATACAGTAGAAGTCATTTCTCACTAAAATAAACTTATTCTATTAAAATGTATGTATTTAGGACTATGTTTATCTATTTATAAAATATAAATGTTATACCCTTATTCAAATTATGCTGACATAAAAATAATAGATCGAAAACAACTAGTTTCGATGTTTCTTTTTATTTTATTGAATTAATAAAACTTATATTTACTTATTTTTCAATCAAATATAAAAGTCTTTATCCAATTTCTCATTCTCTAGAAAAAATTTCATTCCTTTGTCGGGAATTTCCAACAATCCCTCTCCCACTATACCCTTCTTCTTATTTCTTCTCACCTCCTCCTTTTCCTACTCAACCCTCTCCTTCTCCTCCTCAACCTCTCCTTCGACTCCTCCTCCTCAACCCTCTTCTCCACCTCCTCATCCGCCTCCTTCTATTCCTCAACCTCCTCCTTCTCCTCCACCACCCGCCCTCTGTAATTAAATGAGGCGCCGACTATGTAAACGCATTAGAGTGCCAGCACAATTCTCCAGAGTGTAAGATGTCTGCCAATTCATTTCACCGAATTTCCACCAATTTATCGCGAATTTCGTTCAATTCATCGTGAATTCACGACTGTTTACTCACTCACACTCTCTTTCTCTTCATCTTCTGTCTCTTATTCTCTTGTTTCTTCCACGAAAGCACCCTCACTCTTCCTCTTACTGAATTTCCTTCTCAAATTTTCATTCAATCACTCTCTTTCATTTCCTCTACAAGAAATACGACCGTCATCATAGATCGAATGCAAAGTATTTATTATTACATTATTCTCCAGATACTCATTCTCTCTCTTTCTCACAGATTCTCCTTTTCTATCCCCCCTCCTTTTCCTACACCACTACCTCTTTTTCCATCTCCTCATCACCACCTTCCTCTCCATACACAAGTTCTATTCCTACTTATCATTCTATTTCTCTTCTTTCTTCCACTTCTCTCTCACCCGCTCTCAATCAATCTATTCCCTTCCTTTCTCCATTCACTCCTTAACTCCTTTTCTTTGTCTCTCCATCATTTTATCCTTCATCTATACTATAATAAAGGAAAGAACTGGCTTATACACGTACGGGATAGAAAATTATGTTTGACGCATCATCACGTCTCAACTACCCAATGGATTAACTTGAAGTTTTGCATATAGATTCTTAATCAACCGATACTGATTATAAGTCTATTTTCAATTCTTCAAGATTTCATCAAGTCAAGTTTTCAGTTTGTCAAGTTTTGAAATAGACCCTTGTGAGATAAAAGAGAATATTAACAACTGGAGAAAATTATAATACAATTGCAGAAAATTATTGTAGGATGAATTTTTAGAGAATGCTGTATTGAACATTGCAACACATAGAAATGATTATTTTTCTTAGTCTCTTCCCGCTTCTCTCTCATTCCTGATTTTTCTCTCTTCTTCCTCATTCTTCTCTCTCATTCTGTTACAAACTCTTCTCCTGCTTCTTCATCCTCTTCCTCATTCTCTTCTCTCCCATGTATTTCCCTCTTCCATTCCTCTTCTCAATCTCCTCCTACTCCTTTTATTTCTCTTTCGTTCCTTCCTCTCCCAATCCTCCACTTACAGTTCTCTTCCGGTTCTACTTCCGGTTTTACTTCCGGTTATTCTCCCAGTCTCTCCCGGTTCTTTCCCATCTTCCTAATACTTCCTTTCTCATCCTCTTCTTCATCATTCATCCCTTTCCCTTTGTCACCTCCATCTGCTTCTCCCTTTTCAGATTCTCCTCTCTCCCTTCTCTACCTCCTCTTTCAATCCTATCCTCAGTTCTCTTCTCCTCCATCCTTCTTCCCCCTCTCTCACTTCCTCCTCCTACTACTGCAAATAATCAAAGTATACATGTTCAGCTCACAGAAATACTAACTAAGTTTCGAAACACTAACCTCCATCAGTTACCCTGTTTCAATCAATCACAAACTTTTCAAATGTTATCACTCCAAATTTTCCCCTTCCCCAACTCATATAAACCCTTTCACCCCCCAGAACTCCACCAATTACTCCCCAATGCCTCAAAACCCCCCTAATTTCTTCTAAAACTTGACTAACCCCCCTAAACGAAGTAATCGAAGAATAATTATTATTCTCAATTTCCTCAGATTCGTGGAAAACCGAATGAAGGATGTGGTAACTGGAGTTTCCCGGCTTGAATTTTCCCCCATTTTCCTCGCCGTCTCCCATTGACGAATAATGAGTTTTCCTTTAAACGCTCGCACAAATTGGAAAACGAAAATCTGAATTTGCAGCAGCCGGCAATCGTCAATGGTTTTTGTTTGTGGATTTACTTTCAGACTGTCAGCAGTCTTCATTTAATTACAACAATGCTTCTCATCTGATTAATTCTGTCAATCTCTATTGAATCTCACTGATTTGGATTTATTTCAAACTGTCAGCAGGCTCCATTTAATTACAAGAATGTTCCTCATTCAATTAATTCTGACAATTCCAAGTGAATCTCACTGATTTTGTAACTGTCAGTAAACCTCATATGATAACTTTGATGCTTTAAATCCTCCCAAAGCTGACAGATTGTAGTGAACCCAATTATCCCAGAGCTGATTCAGTGAGAAACAGAGTTGTGAATTTTGATTGTAAATAACTCTACAGCTTGCAATAGAATAGCCGGCTGTATTGATTTGGAATCGAAAATGTAAATAATTTTAAAATCGGACGAGAGAAATACGAGTGGGCTAATTATTATGCTGTCGTTTATTGCTTGAGTAATGAATTATTGTTATTTGAAAAGTTGGGTGAATTTTGATCGGCAGAGATTATTAGTCATGAAGATGAGGGAGAAGAAGAAAATTGTAGAGAAGGGGAAGAAGGATGATGAAAAAGAGGTAAAAAGCAATACTTCTCTTACCTGGTAATAGGGCAAGGAAAGTGAAAACAGCAACAAACTCTGAATATTACTGAGAAATGACATAACATTCCTTTCAAACTTCTGCCAAAATTCCATCTAAATATTATTTGGCACCGTTACAACTGATTAAAAAGATTGGAGCATCACGGACAGCTCTTGGAAACTCCACGTCGGATGAAATTTTGTTTCAATCTAAGTTTGAAATTCAAATTTAGTTGATAAGTCCATAAATTATCACTTGAAAATTTTATATACTGAGCACTATCAGTATAAAATATAAATAATAGTCTATTATATTAAAGTATATTAATAAATAATGATATATACTGAATCAATAAAATAATAAATAATGCTACAGACATCATGAATGACACAACGTAGCATAATTGACATAATATAGTATACAAGGCTAAGATTAGAACAGACGACGAAGAAGAAGAAGTAGAAGGAAATAAGTAGATGAGAGAGAAGAGAAGAAGGAGACGAAGAAGAAGAAGAAGAATAGAGAATGAAGAAGAATAAGAAGATGGAGAAGAAGGAGAAAAGGAGAGGAGGAGGTGAAGAAGAAGAAGAAGAATAGAAGAAGAAGAAAAGAAGAAGAAGAAGAGAAGAAGAAGAAGAAGAAGAAGAAGAAGAAAAGAAGAAGAAGAAGAAGGAGAAGAAGAAGAAGAAAAGAAGAAGAAGAACAAGAACAAGAACAATGACAAAGAAGAAAAGAAGAAGAAGAAGAAGAAAAGACGAAGAGAAAAAAGACGAAGAAGAAGAAGAAGAAGAAGAAGAAGAAGAGAAGAAGACGAAGAAAAAAGAAGAAGAAGAAGAAGAAGGAAGAAGAGAAGAAGAAGAAAGAAGAAGAAGAAGGAAGAAAAAGAAGAAGAAGGAGAAAACAGAACAAGGAAGAAGAAAAAAAAAGTAAGAAGGAGAAGAAAAAAATGAGTAGTAAAAATAATTTCATTTTTTCGGACTGAAGTGAACTTTTTAATTATTGAAAATTGAATGGAGTTTTCAAATGTCGAAATTCTTTTATCGATCCAATGACACACAATTATTTCTATGATAATTTGGGGGGGGTAGGGGACCAACAGGCGCAGCCCAAAACTGTTCCTCCCCCGAATTATTTTTCATTCATTTACTTATTCATGGAGACAACAGGTAAAAAACCCATTTTGCCTCCTCCACACTATACAATAATTCACAACATAATACAATTTCAATAAAAAAGATAGAAAAATAATAATTATAAAAATATCTAATTATAAAATTGAGAGAATAAAATAAGACGAAAAATAGAAGAAATATACAGTCGTATATATTTATAAAATCATTACCTGATTCAATCAGAAAAAATGCACACATACTCAGTAAACACTATAATCATTACTAGTATATAGACAAGAGGAAATAATAAGATATAAGATATAAGTATATAAATGAGAGGAAATTGATGGATATAGTTCAGAAAGTAGGTTACATCTTGATCATTGCTAGAACCCATGTCGAGCATAACCGGTTTTTCAGATTATTCATATCAAGATTTGGGAAAGTTGCAGTACTATTTTGTGTTTTTTAAATTATGACAAGTCACTTCTGACGCTTCCACATGCTGGCCCATAAAGCATAAGCTTATATATATCTATATATATATATATATATATATATATATATATATATATATATATATAGTACTGGGCTGAATTCCATCCCCAATTATTCATATGATTCGTGTAAAATTGATAATACAAATAAAACAAGATGGCTTGTTGTGTGGAGTGATGTATAATGAAACACTTCT
>NW_024091653.1:0-19467 GCF_014356525.2 Nilaparvata lugens
CTGAACAATTTGGTACCATTTTCATGATTATCGGTTGGAAAATAGCGTCCGAAACACGCGAACGAAGTGCCTGTTTCAGCCCTTTTCCGAATTATAACATTGCTCTTAATACGTGATAGTAGAGGTAAAAATAAGAAAAAAAGTTCGTATAAACATATATCCATAAACGCTTCATTAGCAAGCTATACAGAGTGAAAGATTTCGCCCGGAATTCAGTTCCTCTGGTGAAATACACCGATGCTGAATTGTTTGGGGACTAGTTTTTGAAAAACTTATGCTGTATTCATATGGAAAAATATCTGAAAAATTGAATAAAACTAGTCTGGAAGCTGTAGTGTGAGTAGTTTTTGAGAAAAAAGTTGAAATATGCAAAAAATCTAAGTAGAAAATCACAGACTTCTACGTTTGATGCCCAATAACTTCTTTAATGACCAGTAAACAAATAATTTTTCGAAATAAAATTGTAGAGAATTTAATTCTGAAAAGGATGATGTAAGCTGTGTAAACTAAATTCAAATAAAAGTTGATAAAATGTATTCTTATGTAGTACATTACACCACAAAAATTGCTGTTTTATGAGGAGAGAACTAATAACTCATAGTTGTAGCTGATTGCCAATAGAACATGGATTTAATAACAGCTGTTCCAAAACAGCTGATTTATTTTGTTTTAAATAAGACAATATTTAAAAGAAATTATCAGCTGAAAATTATTTTCAGAAATATTTTAGCTCACTGTTGAACAAAACAAATTGTAAGTTAGGCCTACTGTAGCCGCGCTGTGTTTTTTGTTTAATCTATCAACCAGTTATTTGTAACCATTTCACGTTGCTTTTGTGTTGTGTTAACTTTTAAAAAAATGGCAGGTAATAATTTTAGACATTATTCATACTCCGAATTAGCTGACATGCATTTAATGTATGGAATGGGACACTACTGTAATAGTACTGAAGCAAGACATTTGTATCAAGAGAACTTCCTAATCGAGTATGTCCAAGTTCATGATTTTCCACTATTCATCAACGTCTGTCTGAAACAGATTCTTTGATATCCAAAAAGCTATTAATGCAGGCAGACCCCGATCTACTAAGACTGTTGAGTTAGAAGAACAAGTTCTTAATGAAATTTATGAACATCCCGAGAAGAACACAAGAGAATGTCAGTGTAGTTTAATGTCAATCAATCTATTATTTGGAGGATACTAAAGAGCAACAATTACATCCATACCACCTCCAGAAAGTTCATACTCTATTGCCACGAGACTGTATTCCCTGTGATGGTATTTGCCGATGGTTTTTAGTAAAACTTGTTTACCCAAACTTTTTAACAACCGTTTTATTCACCAACGAGGCACACTTTACAAGAACAGCTATCGTTAACGTCCACAACTAACATATTTGGGCAGCTGAGAATCCTCATGCCATCAATCCTAATCTTCCACAATATCAGTTTTCAGTAAACATTTGGGCAGGAATCATAGGAGATCATCTACTTCTGTTCGAGCTTCCTCCCAGGCTTAATGGCATAATCTACTAGTTTTTTGGTATAAGTTTAATATCATTTAGATATGCTACTTCATATAAAGAAAACTTTTCATAAAAAACCGAATATTGTATTTGCAATCAGCTACAACTTATGAGTTATTAGTTCTCTCCTCATAAAACAGCAAATTTTTGTGGTGTAATGTACTACATAAGAATACATTTTATCCACTTTTATTCGAATTTAGTTTACACAGCTTACATCATCCTTTTCAGAATTAAATCTCTACAATTTTATTGCGAAAAATTATTGTTTACTGGTCATTAAAGAAAGTTTTGGGCATCAAACGTAGAAGTCTGTGTTGTGGTAGAAATCTACCTAGATTTTTTGCATATTTCAACTTTTTTCTCAAAAACTACTCACACTACAGCTTCCAGACTAGTTTTATTCAATTTTTCAGATATTTTTCCATATGAATCCAGCATAAGTTTTTCAAAAACTAGTCCCCAAACAATTCAGCATCGGTGTATTTCACCAGAGGAACTGAATTCCGGGCGAAATCTTTCACCCTGTATAGCTTGCTAATGAAGCGTTTATGGATATATATGTTTATAAGAACTTTTATTCTTATTTCTACCTCTACTATCACGTATTAAATTATTTTACCATAATTATGAATCACCCTGTATATAACCATAGCTAAATTTCAACCAAATTCAAATGGCCCGGGAAATTGAGTTTTCATCGAAAATTCCCGAATACGAAAAATTCTCAGCCAAAACTATAAGATCGCTGTGGAACTGAACACCAAACCTTTGCTCAGTAGGTACTTGGATAATCACACGATTCAACAAATGAACGTGATGATTCAGGAAGCTGCTTGCATCACAGAATGAAAGTCGTTATTTAGGAAACTGACAGAATGAAAGTGGTGATAGTAAAGCCTGAAGTGCTCTGTCAAAACAAATTCACATCGAGTCAGTTTTTAATACAATTTTAAGATAGTTAAAAGTTGAATGAGGTAGTTACTGTGATGTAGGTAAGGTGTTCTTGTGTCTGTTGGTGTTGTTAAGTAGTGAAATATCGCACACAATCAATTCCGTCGTATTTGTTCTAACTCACTGTGGGTTGTTCGTCATTAACCTAAAAGGGTATTTGGAATCTTGTATTCAATTTCATCAGTAGCTACAGCAGGACGTCCTTGGACTTTGATTACCCTGGGATAAACTTGACGACACGAAAAATGAAAGCTTCAATTAGATATTGTCTCTAAATTCAGACAACACAATTATTAGTCTGACGACGCTAACAACTCAGCTTGTCGGTGGATTATTATATATCCTATTGGACGGACCAGTGTTTCGTCTCTTCACCTAGTGTCAAATAACTGTATTGTAAAGGCCATTCCACACAGCACGTGGCGTGCGTGGCTGGACGCACGCCACGCCGGCCACGCTAGCCACATGCCAATTCACACCGCCACGACTGTTGCGATGCTATACCGGCCACGTTTCCCGTCAGTATGCAGGAAGATGTCAACTCCGACGGTCCCATGGTGTGAATCTGGATTTTCTTGTGGCTTACCTTGGTTTGATGACTCCAGCAGCAGCAGTAGTAGTGATAATGAGCTGGTTTTATTGTATTCGGTGACAGCACGGGACCTGTATTCTCTGTACAACTCTGATGTGGAGTCCCAAATCACTGGACGAGTACGGACCTCTTCAATAAGCTGCTCCATATCAAACTCAGAAAAGAAGAGCCACTTTTAAATAAAAACCACTACAAACCAGTAGATACAACAGAGAAGCATGTGTGTTGGACAGCCGTTCTAAGTGAACTGTCTGTTTCCACGTGGTCTAGTATACGTTTTGCGCATGCTCGGACCAAAACGTGGCCGGACACGTTTGAAAAGATCGCTCAGAGAGCGAACGGTAGCCACGCGTGCTAGTATAGCAAGAGTTGCCGCGTGGCCGTGGCTGCTATGTGAATTGCTCATTTGATTAGCTGGAAGCGATGTTTTGAAAAGAACTAGCGTGCGTCCAGCCACGCACGCCACGTGCTGTGTGGAATGGCCTTAAGAGCAACGACTGGCTTTCAGTTTTCCTCTTTTGTACTGACTGTGTATCATAGACTGCTCAGGTCTTCCATCGCTTGAACATAGATATAGGCCTGTGTGTATACATATATATATATAAAACTGATAAGGCCTCCTGACTGAACTGCTACGAATCCTGTTTGTCTACCCGAGCCGATAAGCACAAATCAGTTGATAGCACAGTTTAGCGTCCTCACTGGATGTCATGGCAACAATATTGTTTTGAAACGAGAGTGCTGTTATAACGGATAGGGAGACGCGCTATTTTTCAAAGTTTTATTGTTTATGCGAACATTACTACGTTTAAGAGAATATTTGACTAGCTTGAGATCTTACATATTTCTCATTACAATTCCCTTTCTGTGACCAATTTCCTTCTACCAGGAGCTTCCCATTCTCCCGCCTTGATTGCTCTCTAGGCTCTACCAAATCCTTTCTTGAATTTCCTGTTCCAAATTATATCTCCTTCATTTCTTCATAAAGCAACAGAAAAAATGACCAGAACTCGGAGTGATATGACAAAGCCAGTGGTCTGGCGCAACACACCTTAATGATATAAAGAACGACTTGATTAATCCAGAAGTGGCTGAGATTGCAATTACTGTCCATGGAATTATGTCAGGAATATGTGATAGATATTCCAGTGAAGCAATTATTGATTTAATCCCAGAAATGACGACACTATTGAATAGGTATGATGCTTGTATTAAAGTGAATAACGATTTGCAACAATGTCTCACGGATATGACTAAGGAAAATTAAGTATTAGTGAACTCTTTGGAATTGGAAAAAAAATAGAAGAAAACTTGCTTTTGAAGAATCACTAAATGTGAAGAGATAGCAGAAGATGAAATAAAACAACTGAAAATGGAAATTTCAAGCTCAACTAAAAGTCAGCTATTATTGAAAAAAGAAATAGAGGACAGGGATGCGATTATTGCTCTTTTAAGATCTGACTGCGAGAAATTGTCTCTTACAATTCAACAGGATGTTAATGACAGAGAATTCGTTATACCTAAGTACTCTACCAGAACAAAAAAGAGTGCTCCCAACACCTCAGTGCGAACTCAGAATAGATTTTCTATTTTAGAAGTACATGATCCACCGGATATTCTGCCTGTTGAGGAGGTAATTCAGAGTGAAGAGCTGGCTTCTACACCTAATCTAGAAAAACGTCCACAGAATAAAAGGTCTAGGTCTATGAACGTAAGTCTTTACGCTGATAGCCAGGCAGGGATGTCTATAAGTACTTCAATGATGAAACCACACATTCTTTGGTATGGTGAAACCGGGTGCTCGATTCAGAGATGTGGTTGATGGAACTCTCCAACCGAATGCCAATGACGTAAGTGTCTCATAGCTGGAACAAATGATGTTGCCCATAATGAAAGAAGAGAACTTCACACCTCTCTGGAGTAAGCGCGGCAGCTGCAAAGTGGTCGATCCACACGCGATTGTGTTCTCTGTGCCACACAGACATGTGGAAAACATGGTCAGCCATCAACAAGGAGATTTACAGGGCTAACAAAAAATTTTAATTATGTAGCATTTTAGCAGGCAGCCCTAGGGACTTTGCCGCCCTGGGCGAGATCGGCAACTGCCGCCCCCCCCCCCCGCAAGTATCCAGTCTTCAATAATTGTTAATCCCGGGTTCCACCCCTCCTGAGCGATCGCCTAACGCCAGTTACACATTGGGCGGTTTCTGCCAGGGCGGTAATTTTGCCGTCGCCGCCGTTCGAGCAGTAGTCTATGGACTTGAATGGAAGCTTACACACTGGCGGCAGAAAACGCCGCAGCTATATTGCCGTTGGCGGCAGCTGTGCAGCCGTCCACTGCCACTGCGGCTGGCGGTGTTTTTGCCGCTCTTGTCTACGCAGTGGCATACGTGACCAAATGGCGTTAACACATTTGGCGGTTGTCTACCATCGCCGCTGATCAGTCGTCTTTCCCAGTGCTCCAAGTCAGAGGTCTTTGAAAATCAGCCTTTTAATTTGTGTCTTGTTGTAAAGTTTGTAAGTTGTTTATGACATTTATTTATTTTTTAAGTGTTTGTGGTTGACGAGTGTGAGAAAATGAGTAAGTTAATACACAATGAGTTGTTAATATCTTTTGTAGAACAGAGGCGGGTTTTGTGGGACAAAACCCTCGACATATTAAGGATCGAGATGCAACAAGGAATGCGTGGAAGGAAGTGTGTATGAAGATTAAGGGGGATTTTGAAACTCTGGATGACAAGAATAAAACTGTAATATGTTGTATATCACTGTCGATTTAATAAAATCATTCATTTCAATATTAATCCAAGCAAGGCAATTTCTCCGCTGTCTTCTTTTCCTTCACCGGTACAACAAATAGGTAGTAGAAGTTGTTGCCTTTCCATTTTAAGTTAAGAACTTAATAATATATATACTTTTGAAAAATGTGCAAAATACAGTTAACTGAACACTCATGAAACAGAGAAGTCACAACACATTCGCGATGAAGAACTACAAGAATAATTTGGCTGCTGATCATACTTGCGGTAATTTTGCCACTCGATGTTGGCGGTATTTTTTCCGCTGAATGTGTAAGCTCGACTTTTTTTTCAAGGCGGCGACGGTAGTTTCGCGCCGCGGCAGAAACCGCCCAGTGTGTAACCAGCGTTACTATTGTGTCTCCGCTGAGATACGGCACCACAGAGTCTCAGTAAACTCTAATAACTATGTTTAACAATATTTATTGACATTTAAACAAATATAAATATTGGGGAACAGTAAAGTCCAGTCAATATAGACATAAAAATGGGGGTTTGCTTGCAATTTATATCGTAGTTCTGATTTTTAATATTTTATTCAGATACATGAGAGAGGTTCAGAACCAAATTCTTCATGTAAAATTCCCTTGTGCTAATACAGAGTGGCCCAAAAACCTCGTATTTTAGGTTCATTTTCCAGTTTTCAGCTATTTCCGGCAAAATAAGTGATCAGACAGAAAAATTTTCTCTTGCCTTTTTTAAGATCATAAAATTCTGAATGAAATGAGATCATTCGGAACTCTATCTCCAATGAGTACTGAGTTATGATTTTTCAAATATGAGTGATATTTTAAGAAAAAAAAAATCAATTTTGATCATATTTAGTATGTAATATTACATTTTTTCTCACTTGGAATTGAATCTCAATTCGAGATCTATGAAACTTTATAGTAAATATCAGAGTCATCAATAGATGGCCAAACTTTTTGATGGAGAATTTTTTATCATAAATGATTGTTGCATTGTTCCATGGTGTCACCGAGGCTTGGTTAGCATAATAAACAGAATAAATAGTTTATTTAAATCGAGATGATATATAAAAATTTAAAATAACAGTTTCAAAATAAAGTTTTATTGAGAACAGATGTAGAATGTGAATTATAAACTTGTAAGTTATAATTTTTTGGTGACGTGTCTGTAAAATTGACACCGAACCAGGCTTTGTTCTGACTTGTAGTTTTTCCGGTGGCTTTTTTCTTCTCTAGAAAAATGGCTGGCTATGTTTTGTTGTAAAATTTTGCTCTGAATCATTTTCGTTTATTAATGTTTTAAATTGAGTTTTAAACAATTTATAGTGTTCTATTTTGTTTGTGTATTGCTATTTGTGTATTCAAGCCAATAGCCACTGTTTTTCAACTGTAAACTAGATAAGTATTTTAGTTCGTAGTAACTCTAAATAATTAGGCTTATAAGATATAGTTCTTTGTGTATTTGTATAAATTCATCTGAAGATTATAAGTTCATTTGCTCTGAAAACTGGATTTCTCATTCATAGGCAATAGATCCATTCATAATTTATCAAGAATCTATTACATTGGAGCCGACAACTATCCTTAGGTTAATAGGTGTTAAATGCTATTCCAACCGATTTAGGAAAAATTGGTAGCCGCAAATGTTACCCCTGTGGTGGGACCGAATTACAAAATAAATAGGTCCCAAATGGTACACCATGAAATCCCTGGTTATAAAAATTATTGGTAGGATAATAATTTATATATATTGATAGGTTATGAATGGTTTGTTGCTGAGTGGGAAATCGGTTCAAGAGAGATCAAGTTTTAATGAATCAGTGCATATTACAAAATGGCAAACATTAAAATGATCTGAATCTTATAGCATTCTTAACACAAAAGTTTGATGAGCAAAATGCTAGGTTGATGAGCAAAATGCTAGGTTTGATGAGATGAAGCAAGAATTTGCTAGCATTAGACTAGAGCAGGCTAGTATAAACCTTCTATTGAAAAATGCACATGAAACATTGAAAGATAATCATGAATTTTAGTTCGTAGTAACTCTAAATAATTAGGCTTATAAGATATAGTTCTTTGTGTATTTGTATAAATTCATCTGAAGATTATAAGTTCATTTGCTCTGAAAACTGGATTTCTCATTCATAGGCGATAGATCCATTCATAATTTATCAAGAATCTATTACATTGGAGCCGACAACTATCCTTAGGTTAATAGGTGTTAAATGCTATTCCAACCGATTTAAGGAAAAATTGGTAGCACGGCAAGTATTTGATCAACAATATATCCCGATTAAAATCTAGATGTAAAATTCGAAATCCTCTGGGCATATTTTTGTGCTCTAAAATCTGAGACTAGGTAGAGCGCTCTATCTCATATAGATTTCCAGGTACACTTGACAACAATGCTCATTGTATTGTGAAAAACACCTCATTTTTAGCTTCAACCATCATCACCATCTATATTGTCCTTACAGTGATATTTCGCACAATGATATAAGCTCATGATATTATGTTCTATGAGAATCACCCGTTAGTTGCACTTCATTTCAGTATTTCCTAGTGGAGAGGCACGCGAGGACACGATCAAGGATCGTTTAAGGATCAAGCTATCAAAATGAAAAAGTTTTCTTAGGAAAACATTTCTTTTCCAATCTTTCTGAGACATGAGCGCCTAAAGTTTAAATTTTTGGGACAGAACATTTCAAATTCGGTACGAGATGAATCCATAAAATTCATGGTATTTTGATTTAATAAAACAAAAAATTTCTGAAAATATAAATTTTTGAGAAAGTTATTCAATTACTAAAAATGACCAAAAATAGCGTTTAGTTGAGTTTTTTTGTAAATTGAAAAGCTTTCTCAAAAATTGATATTTCCAGAAAATTTTCTTGTTTTATTCAATCAACAATACCATGAAGAATTTATCTCGTACCGAATTTAAGATGTCCTGTCCCTAAAATTTAAAGTTTAACTAATCTCAAAAAGTAGCCTAATGATTGGAAGAAAATGTTTTCCTAAGAAAACTTTTTCATTTTGATATATACGGTACAAATCGAAAAACTTTGAAAATATCACCAGTACAAGAAAGTTTATTTTTAGCCTTTGCACAGCCTTAAGACGTAGACTGCAACATATTATTAGGCCTACTTAACTTGCTAAGTAATTAGAACTACAATTTCTACAAGTTTGCTTACACACACCACCTGTTTAATTAAGTAGAACTCGTCTGACCTTTGCATGGGGAAATTCCTTCACCAATTCTTCAAGATCTGGGGACTGAACTATTTTATGTTTGCTAGACCACTCAGACGTTCGGGACATTGTTGATCTTAGAAAAGTTTCATTAGCTCAAGGTTGAAAAGCTTCTTATATAATTTTACTATTCACATTTGATATTATGAATTATTTACTATTATTTGTATTTTTAAATTTTCCGTTCCTTTATTTGCCGCCCCCAAACCTGCCGCCCTGGGCGGTCGCCCGGTCCGCCCACCCCTGGGGCCGGGCCTGCATTTTAGTATGTAACTTTTATAAATATAAGTGATATGGGTCGTAGATTCCACACAAAAAATGGTCTGCATCTGAATTCTATAGGGAAAAAATATGTTTGTGATAGAATCCTGAGTGTGACAAACATGCTGGCTTCTGAAATAGAAAAAATGCCTGAGCCTCTACCTTTAAAGTATGACAGGGAATCTTTTTTAGGGTTGGGCTAGAGCCCAACGTTTTGAATCTGTCATGCAATGATTTGAGATTAGATGGAGTTAGTGCAAATTGTGTTAGAAATTTAGTACAAGATAATGTATGTAGTGAAGATAATGACAAGGATCTTGTGATAGCTACTTCTCCTTATTGTAAATATCTAGAAAAAAATCACTTAAACCATATTTCGATAATGCATCAGAATGTTCAGCACCTACCATCACGCCTTGATTTGTTGGGAATAAATTTAGAAGAGATAGAACCTGAGATACTAGCCCTATCAGAACACAAAATGTCGGAAGCAGAAACAGAAATGCTGAATTTACCTAATTATTGCTTAAGCTCTTAAATCTTCTAGAATCAATAGTATAGGAGGCGGGGCTATGATCTTAGTGCATAATAATATTGTTTCCAAATGTAAACCTGTAAACTTACCTGCAATTGCATCTATCTGAACTGAAAAAGAATTTGAATGTTGCGTTTCGGAATTTTCACTAAAAATATCACTTTGTACTGGCATGCTTATATAGAACGCCTCAGCATTGTTATCTTGACCCGTTTCTAGAAAAGCTAGAGATCTTACTTGACATTTTATGTAAGAAATATAATATGTTGTTTTAGCAGGAGACATAAATATTAATGTTTTAGAGAGAGATAATGTTTACAATAAGTTCATGAACGTTTTAGAATGTTTAATATGAAATACAAGGTTGATTTTGCTACTAGAATTCCTGCTACCTCCGAAACAGCGATTGATAACTTTATCACAAACATTAATGACGATAGTTTAACGATATCTGGAATAAATTACCCATATATCAGATCACGACGCCCAACTTCTCGAAATCCTGAATGTGAATAGTTTTTTTATGTAAACCAATTAGGAAACTGCGTCGGAATCTTAGTGAATGTTATGTAGACATGTTCTACAAACAGCTGTTATTTTTGAACTGGATAGAAGTTTTTCAATCTCCAGTTACTGGAAAATTTGATACTTTCATGTCGCTTTTCTCTTATTATAATTTATCTCTCTTACGTATTGAATTTACTAGACTGGGCGTAATCCATTTTTTAAGTGGCTGGTTTTTCTTTTTTAATCTGATGGTCTTTGTTCTTTTTATTGTAAGTGTAGTTGGTGTTTCTATGAAAATGTTGACCATTGTATCAATGTTTTCCTCATTATAAACTTTGTTCCTGTCTTCTCTCCGTAAATCTGTAATTAGTCCATCGTAATCTATTATGTTTTTTGTCCATTCCTCTCTGATGGCATTATTATTAGCCTAATGGTTTCACTCAGATGCAGTGAAATACTGAAGTGGTCAGTTATGTTTGTTTTTATAATTGCACCATACAATGCATCTCTATTGTTTTTATCCTCCTTGAAAAAAATGTGATCAATACATGAACCATTCTCATTACCTATCCGTGTTGGTTTGTTGATAAAAGACTTGAATCCTTTCATGTGTAAGGCGCTCAAATACTCATTCGATAAATTATTATTTGATAGAATATCTATATTAATATCACCTAGTATAATTACATTGGAATTTTCTTTTATTCTTTCCAGGCATGCATCCAAACTTGCAATAAAATTATTTATGTTACGAGCTGGTGATCGGTAAATAGAAATAATTGTGTATTTCTTATAATTCAATGAATATGAAATGCATATGGTATTTGATTCATCAATGTTCAAGTCAATGATTTCATAATCAAATTTTTTATCTATGAATAACATATTATTTGTATATTCACATTTCTTCTGTATAACATTGTAGCCTTCAAGATTATAGGTAAATTGTGCATCATCTGTAATCCAAGTTTCGGACAAAGCGATAACATGGAATTTAAAATTAATATCATTTAAATAGTGTAATAACTCTTCAAAGTTCTTATTTATACTCCGAATATTTGTATGGAAAACATTTAACAAGTTGTTATTGGTTAGGCCTAATTCATATCTCTGTGGTTCGAATAAGAAAAGGTCATCTATCTCAGTAGTATCATGATAGCCTATGCCCTCATCACCTTCAAAAACTGACATAATGTTAAAGTAAAAGTTAGATTTATTTTCAAAAAGGAGGTGAAATATTAGAGAAGAAAAATTTTTTTGGAAGGAAAAGGAGAAAAAAATTGTTTTTTAGATAAGTCGATCATCTCAACCTACCAGTGATAAAATTCATTGCTGAACCGTACTAATAAAATAAAAAAAGATTTCCGAAAAAATAAAAATTGAAATTATTCATGTGAATACCTATTATTCATGTGAAAAATAAATGAAAAGATAAAATTTAAGCGTCAGTGAATAGATGCCATAGAAAGAAGAAAAAATCAATTTATTTACTAAAAGATTAACCAGTGGAGAACCGATGTAAGAGTACGGAGTGTTGCCAAGTTGCCATGATAAATAAGATAGGGTTGATATTGATAGATGTTAAATTGTTGCCATATTCTGTATTGATACTAGCTCCTCAAAACAAGAATAACTAGCGCAACATGAAGACGAAAGAGCCGTAATGACGATAAGCAAAGGAATTCGTTTAGAATGATAAGATATTAGTTTCTTGTTTTTGGCAATCAGACTTCTAAAAGATTGGTGTTATTCACGGCTAATCTCGTGTAGCAACATAATTGTCTGTTCAAAGACAACGGTCCTTTTACTGTAGCCCACGCTACTATATTTCATTGATATCTGATAATATGATATAGCCTAATAATTAATTACAAGCATATTGAAGTTGGAAGGTAAAATACTGCAATAAGAGAAAGTATGTTAAAGTTAAGGCTGATTAAAGGCAGTAAATTTAGCTATTTCGGATGAAAGAGAGAGACAAAATATAGGTACGTGCAAACCTCATCCATATTATCATTAATTATACTATTTGAAAATTATTTCAGTAGTAATTTCTACTTAAAATGGAAAATTTTTTCTTGTTCTTATGATTGATTGTGTTCTTTGAATATTAATATTTCGCCAATCGTTAATGAATTAGGCAATCATTTATTTAGATTATTATATTTATAAAGTGAGCTTTCTGTAAGACAAGAAAACAGAGAATAAAAAAAAACAGATTTGGAATTTCATTAAAAAATCGAGTTCAAAAATAGCTATTCACGGAAGCAGATCTGCAAAACATTACATTTAGAGGGGGGGATACCGTTATTTTTGTGGTATTTCAATAATTTAAATACAGTACTCATAATTCTCTATGATTCAAAGACTTCTCAATATCTTTTCAATTATGATTAATGATCAATTATTGAAGCTTTTCAATAAAAATCTCTTCAATAATTTTACCCACTAACTTATAGCAAATCATTGAAAAAATGTTTACTGTGAATATTATCTTAGTTCAATATACTTACATTAGATTTCCATTTGGACTCCTTTTCATTTCCAATTATTAAAAAGATTATGACACTGGTGTCGAATAAATTCAAAGCAACGCATATTGGTGTGGGTAATGTCGTGTTTTGTTCATGCACAAGGATCTACAGTCGAAATAAGAACCATTTGGGAAATAGAGTTGAGCAAACATAAATTTAGCACAAACTCTTTCTCTAAGGAAAAATAAGACCAGTTGCAACAAATTCAAATGAATTCTACCTCAATAAAATGATATCATTAATTGAACCATGCAAATTGAAAACGTTAATGTAATGGCATTATTCAATATTGGATTCTTGTGAAACCGTTTGTTGGATTGGAATGTTTCTTGCAAAAGTGTTGGACAACTGAGAGTTTTTGTTTCAAAAACAGACATCAGTTTTTAAATTTAGGAATTTAAGCTATTTTAACACATGATATATCATGGAAGTGGCTCATGTAACTTCTGAAGTAATAATAATTGATAAGAAATAATGATTTACTCTATATGTGCAGTACAACAGATATCATGGAAGTGATATCTCATATGACTTCTGAAGTAATAAATTTATAAGAAATATTTACTCTATTATGTGCAGTACAACAATCAGATAGTACTACAATTTTGCTTGTAGTGGAAAATCTCTGTACTGACAGATGTCCGTTTTTGATACTAGGTTACTGTATAGATGTTATTATTGTAACTATAACAATCATTAAAAAATAATTACCTTAAAAATTACCAGCGCTATAATTTGGGTCGTCTTCGCAATTGTTATGTGTTGTGCCTCCTCTATGCTTTAGCAGTTGAGTGTTTCCTTTACAGACGCGCTCATGGTCCAACCGTTTCAAAGCAATTAGCGTGTTCTTACCGGCTCTAAGTCCCATCTCTTCTAACACACAAACTTTTGCCAAATGTCCTTCGTTATATCGGTTTATTGCTTCGAACATTACGAAATTTAAGGTGTTCATTTGAACGATTTTTTTGGGTACAATCGTCCAAACAACACTGTTAAAACTTTCATTCGAATTTTGGGTTTTTCCTGCCGTACATTTTTTTAAAAGTTCCGTACGTGACAAGTCTTTGAAAATAAATTCAATCTCATTCATTACGGATTCGGGTAGATGGAAGTGGGATTTGTGACTATAGACTGCTCCAGTGTTGAGTGCCTGTTTATATTTACACCAATCTTCTAAACATAAATCATGTTTAGGGTTCTCATCACTGGAGGCTAAATGATGGTATGTAGCCCAAATCGCATTTTCCATACTTTTTACGCTATTCGTATTATTTCGTATAGCATAGCCATAGAATTTTTGTATGGTTTTATGGCCTTATCGGTTAGCTTATTACCTTTACCGCCTATCGATGGCTTCTGCGATTTTATTTTCTCAGTCTATAGCCCATCCGTTTCTGCACGTGACCGACACATTCCAATTTCTTAATTGAAACGTCCGGCCCTTACGGCGCCTCCACGCAAACCGCCTGAAAAGCTTTGGAGTCGCCGTCGCCTAAATATTCCAAGTATCTCACGTCATATAATTGTTGAGACCTTTTGAAAATATCCAGAGCCCCAGAAACTTCCATCCCACCACTACTCCCTGAATATTAGCCGTGCATTTGTCGCTGTGGATATTTTTCGCTTTCTGTGGACATCTACAAAATTTACACTTCACAGAAACGTCCAAAACTTTGCCAGTATCAACTGACGTTATTGATACAAATCCGTTTTGAGACGTGTGTCCACGTTTTTTGCCAAGACCCGTCCACAGCTACGCACAAGTCTCGGCTGCCACACGACTCGACTGCTTCCTCTACCGAGCTTCTTCTCATCGACCTTTCACTATATTTTTACTACATTCACTAACAAATTGTTCGTGATGTTGGAATTTACTTGGCGGTGACGGTAAATCATCACACCACAAAACAATTTCCCCGAGTTCTCGCCTTTCCCTATTGATCTAAATCCTAAAGCTAGTCTCAATTTAAATCATAATAGTTTTTTCACTTTGCACTTGTTCACAATTCTTAATCTGTTTATTTAAATCACAGGCTGTACAAGAAATATCTATCCTAAAAGCTAATTCTATCAAATGAGTTTTTTTAACACTAAACTTTGATTACAATCCTACAGCTAGCTATCTCATGAGTCCAATGAACAAATTATCTAAATTCAATACATTATATTCGAAATCCTTATTATCTACTAATCGTTTTTCGTATTCAAGCAACTTAATTTTAACACTAGATCGAGAAACCGACGGAGGAGGAGCCAATAGAGCAGGCCGCGCAAGAGGTACTGACCGTTTTTTGACAAAACCATGTCGCATTTTTTTGAAAACCGGACCGCAGCGAGGCATGGTTGAATTCAAACTAAACTAAACATTGAAAACTTGAGAAGCGCAAAAATGGGCCGACGAACGAAGCGAACTCTATGTGCATTCTGTCGAACCTTCCCTGGTTCTGTGTTTAGACTTGCAATCAAGTTGGCCAAAGTTACCGAGGGGTAACTTTAGGTACATGTTTCTCGGTTTCTATTGAGAATATTTGTCCGATTTTTTCAACAATTTACACTACTGGTTATCATCTTCTTTCTATTGTCTTTTTTTTTTTAACATCTTTAAGTGGCGGTGTAGTGGCTGAATCACAAGCCGGGATGCATAAATTTGCAGCGTACTTCTATAAAATCTGTAACAAATACAAAATTTGCTATAAAAAATTCAACCACACACCCAAATTTTAGAAAAATCCCGAGTTTTGAATTGAAACCAATTCCAATTGTATGGGAAGCTTGGTTAATGAGAAACGTGTACCTAAATGATAAATATTTTAGCATGCTTTGGCATAGGATTGTGACTTTTGTAGGGAGTACCTTTAAAATTTAAAAGGCTAGGCAGGATAGCCGGGTAACTTCAGAATCCATTAGTCGTTCCTATAAAAAATAGGTTTGGCGAGAAGAGTACAAAATCTCTGAAGAAGGTTGTGTTTTGTGTGCGTGTGAAGAGTGAGAGTGTTAGAGGGAGTGGAAGAGCGAAATAGTCAATCTTTCGTAAAAGAGCTCTCCCCTAATGAAAATCTATCACAGTTACAGGCTTCCGTAACTAATTTATTGTTGTAGGTTTAGGGACTGGCCTAAAAATGTTCATAGCCCTGCTGAAAGTTTTGAGTGCTAGACACTTACTGTGAGAAGATTCACTTTGAACTGTCAGCATTCCTTATGAATAACATCAATGCTTCCCATTCAGTCAATGCTGACCGACTCAGGTACTCTATAGTGTAGTTCACTTTCAGCAGTCAGTATTGCTAGTGAATAGCATCGATGTTTCACTTTAACTAATGCTACAGTGTTTCACTGTAAAGCTGCTTGGTTGTGTGTCAGGTACCTTGTAAATCATCAGAGCTTGTCACGTTCACTATAATATGGAAGAATGTCTTGTCACGTTCAACTATAATAGTGGAAGAATGTCTTTTCTTCTGCTGTCTCCTAGCTCTGACATCCCGTTATTCAAGGGTTGGTTGGGCTATATATATCTATTACAACACACATACATATATACATAATTATATATATATATATATATATATATATATAATATAGATATATATATAATAGATATATGAATAAATATTCATCTATATAATAATATAATATATTATTATATATCATATAAATAATTATTATTAGTATAGTACTATATTGAGACATTTAGGGGCGATTGCTGAGATGGGTCTGGCTAACCCCGGCGCAACGTTTGTCTAGCGCAACTTTGGTCTCGGCTAAAAAATCGGTTTGCTGAGATCGAGTTTAGCCGTCGGTCATCTCTTGGTCGAGAGCACTTTGATCCCCAGGTTTAGCCAGACCGACGCTCAAGTTTAGCCAGACGAGGCGCACTGGAGGAATCCACGGGGAATTATTGTCGCAATGTTGGCAACAGCCATCTCGAATGCTACTTTGGCTCTCACACGCTGTCTTTGCGTCTTGCTTTTGCACTCTCTCACTCACTCTCCCATCATCGTTTCTTTTTGTTTTTTTCTTATTCCCCTCACTCCCTCTCTCTCACTCTCTCTCTCTCTCTCTCTCTCTCTCTATCTCTCTCTCTAAGAGGTTTTCCTTTAGGATTTATCTAGTGGAATTTGAAATATTGTTTCTAATTGTATAAATAAATAAAGTTTAAATTCTTTTTTAAACTGTATTTTGATTAAGAGTTTTATTTAATATATTAATCTTATGTAATCTTATTACATGATATGTAATCTATTTTTTCTGTGCTTATGTAAATTGTCTTTTTTGTAAAGGGTTGTGTGGCAGAGAGGACCAGGAGTCCTAATTCCGCCCTAATAAAGGCATATAATCAATCAATCAATCTCTCTCTCTCTCACTCTCTCTCTCTCTCAGGCATAATATGCCTTTATTAGGGCATATTGAAGAAGAAAAAAATCAATCAATCTCATTCTCTCTCTCTCTTTCCCCCACTTACTCCCATTCTCTCTCTATTTCAGTCTCGATCCACTCTTGACCGTCGTTATAATGATCATCTGTGATTTGATAATCTTCTAAACTCTTTCGAATGTGTTACAGTGAACACATGAACAACTCCTCACCTTTTTGGTGTTCATTTGGAATTCATTTTCATTTATTTCGAAGATGTAGTTTTTTTCTAGCGTATTGTCCAGCTAGGAATTTAATTTAATATTTTTCATTACTAAACAAATAATAGCTATCGCCGCAAAACTATGTATAATACGACATGATGCTGCAGTAATCACATAAATCGCCAGTCTCTATGTGGACTACCATCAGCAAAAAATCTGAGAGCAATCAGCACTTCTCTTCAGTTTTAAATTCTGATACCGTACTCGCCGACTTGATGTATTGGTTCGTAATAATCCAAATATTCAAGATATCCATTATTCACTTCATCCACTCACAAAATCAATTCCACAGAAAGGATCACGCAAACAAAGGGTCGCTCATCACCATCTGGACTCAACTTAATACTTCAATTATGCAATGCACACTATTTCTGCATCCGTAATGATGAAAGCAAACGCAGCTGCCTCCAATTAGCAACAATCAACCCCACATAGATATCATCTCACACTTTCGTACAATTACAACGTATTTAATACAGTTCTCCTTCATTACTGATGTAGGTGCAGTTCCATATTATGTTCAAATCAATTATACGGTAGATAGCATCGATACTATCGTAGCCTAGATTCGTAGAAGTAATCGACCACTGATAGAAATTGAGTCAAAAGAATTGGCTTCCAATTTAATATATTTCAGACATTGTTTAAACAAAAAAATATATAATATGAGTGTTGAGAGAATATCAGAATGATAATAAAATTATGGCTACTCAGTGAATGGGCTAGTGCGTACTGCCAGAGACAAATAAATAGGTAACTTTCAAACAGTATCTTTACTCTATGGAACTGCGTATAGCGAATACTTCAGAAAATCTTTTTGAAGTAAGTCAGTTTTGTTTTTTACAATCTTTAAAAATTGAAAGTTCAATTTAACATGTATTGATAATTGTTCATTCAGTTTCATGCATGAATATGAAAAGATCATGTATGTAAAACAGTTCATGTGATTGAAACGTAGTCCCTTAAACAATGCTCCAGCACCTTTTTTTAGTATGGTACCCACAAAATGTCAGTTATGTTATAATTAAAGAGTAGTTTCCACGGGGAAGGAGGATATACAAATCTCCAGTAATATCTGGGAACATGGATATATCCCCCCACAGTAAATATATTTTTTGCACTTTAGTAAAAATCATGAAAATCATAGGTTTGTAGACTATAGCTTTGAAACTATTTTTTGAAACAATTGAATGACTAATGAAATTATATTTCCATTCTATTTGTTATATGAACTGAAATAACATAGGCCTATGATATTTTCTATGAAAAATTAAATAATGATCAGTCCACTGAACATAAAGAAACTTCATTATTAGGATGTAGTTTTTCAAGTGGAAATTGCTTGAAATCACACCAAATTGAGGGTATTTTTCTTAAATTTTCCGGGGGAGGCCCCCGGATCCCTCTTTCGTGCGAGGTAAAGAATTTCCTTGTTGTTTGAAGGTGTTTTCATTTTCACTTTCTTATGTTATAATATTTTAAACATTAGTGGAAAAACATTTTAAATATGACTTATGGGTAATGAAATTATTCAGAATTCAAAGATGAACCCAATTTGACATTGTTTTCAATAAAATCAAAAGAATAGCGAGTTAATAGCTTAATCCCGAACTTAAACCTGCCTCCTAGCAGGTCTAAGTTGGAGTCTAAAATCATCATTTTTGCTCCTGAGATTCTCATTTTAGCCTGATCCCGATCTCAGCAATCCACCGAGATTATCTTTTAAACTCGAGTTGATCTACGCTTAAACTCAGCAATCCACCGAGATTAATTTTTAGCCTAGACTGGATCTCAGCAAACCGATTTTTAGACCGCCGGTTTTCCCTGCGATAATTGCCGGTCGGCTAACTTTGAGCTCGAGCGTGGTTAATCCCGATCTCAGCAAACCGATTTTTGATCTGCC
>NW_024091654.1:0-18673 GCF_014356525.2 Nilaparvata lugens
GACGTGTTGATGCATCAAACATAATTTTCCTATCCCGTACGTGTGTTTAAGCCAACTCTTTATTTATTATAGATATGGTTACAACTGCAAGAGATAGGAGTGTGGAACAGAATAGTTGTGAAACTATGATAGCGCCAGAAGTGTCTCAAACACAATAGTAGGTACCATGAACTTTTTGGAAGTGATTTGAAAACAAAATGTTAAAACAACAGAACTGAAAGTTTTCAGTTTTCAACCTTATCATTCTACCTCCATTTAGAGAGGCTTTTGTTCGAGCCGAATGGAATCTTATATCTTCTATATAATAATATATATATATATATATATATATATATTATATATATATATATATATAGGTTCATTCCTTAACACAAAGCTGGTCTTTTGTATAAATCTTTACAACTCATGTTGGTACGTTCGCGTAAGATGGTCCAAGCATCTTTAGTAGCTCCACAGACCTATCATGTGATGGCGTTTGTGTAATGGAGTATAATAGTTCACTCCCGTGGGTCTGAGAGTTCGCGCCATTTATTCAGACTGAACTTGATTTGAGGTTATGTATTGGAGTTCGCGCCGTTTCTGTTGTGAATGGAATTTATTCTTGTCTTGGCCTTGTCTGTCAGCTGTCTGCAGAGTGAGTCTGCAGAGTGTCTGCAAGTTGTCTGCAGAGTGAAAGTGATATTGTGTTTTGTGATGTTGTGATTGTGTCAAAATTTCCAAAAAGATTATTCAAGCAGTGATCAAATTTTTAAAGGTAAGTCAGTTATAGAATTATAACTTGTACTTGAATTATTATAATTACTTGTACTATTTAGCTTGCTTCTTTTACAATTATTTCCTTATGAGATTCAGTAATGCTTTAAGGTTATTAACATTTTGAAACGAAATCAAGAATAAAACACATCAAAAGTAGAATTAAAATTAAACCGCATCACTACTCACAGAGTGTATGTAATTGAGTGATTGGAATAAATAAATGTAACAAAAAATAAAATCGTAAATGTAATTCCTTCATTTCTATCACTACTTACAAGCTCAACTAAGTTAAATCTGCACAAGAATCTTATTCTATTAGGATATATACAATAAATAAATACCTGGATAGAATTGGTAAGAAGCTCATTGGCAATGAAATTCTCAATTGTATAAATAAATATTTAGATCATAAAAGTCAAGTTAGTCCAATCATTCCTCTTCAGCCATGCAATTTTCATAAAAACTCTCTTAATAGGTCCAAAGATAGGAATGGATATTTATTTATTATTTAATCAATGAGAATACTCAACTTACAGAAAAGTACCACAGGCTTATACGCCCAAAACGGTTCCAATTCTATTTATACAACAGTCCAAATGTAGCTAGGTTATGTGATATGCAAACAATACCAATCCTGGGCCTAGGACTAATGATGAAAAACAGCTAATGAAACTTTTCTAAACACTATATCTTTGAATGTCCAGTGTATATCAAACAAATAAGAATATATTCCCTCATCATGTTATAAAACCATAGCCTAATGCCAAGATAATTATTGTTGCTGAACACTGGTTAACAAACGATGACTGTAGCTGTCTCACAATACCTCAAAAATCAAATCAAATCAAATCAGTTTATTTCCACATTTGGTACATTAAAAGAATATGTAAAAGTGCATACATTTCATTGTTTTTACAATATTTCAAACAGGTTATTGAAGATTTTTTTTACATATTATACACTATTACCATAATACATATATAGAGTGGAATTCCCCCAAAAAGACTGTTCGTCTGTGGTTGAGGGAGAGTTCTTATCAAGCAAGAGTAATAGTATCTCATCAAATAATAATATACCACAAACATACTTAATAATAAGATATCATTTTGTCTACATCAGAGGAGAAAAAACAAGACAAAACATTTTGTTTTTGTTTGTTAGCGCAGAGTGATCATAAAAGAAAGATACAGAAAAGTGAAAGAGCAAAGGGATCAAGACAAGCGGTGATGCAAATGTAATATTAGTATATAATCAATGCTGGGATGCTACGTGTAGGGTGAAAGAAGAAGTTGTTCAGCTCCATTCCAGCCCAAGCCAAAGAGCCACCACCAACCTCCTTTTATACACCACATCGCTGCAACCCTCGGCCTCCCTCATGTCTTCCGGCAAATTCCTATAGATAATTTGAGCTAAGTAAAACGGTGATTAAGTTCTATTCCATGCATTAATCTGGGGATAGAATAGCCATGGTTATTTCTTAGTCTAGTATGGTGATTGTGCTGTATGTTGGCAAGAAGTTCTATTTTATGTTTCCTAATATATGTAAGAATTGTTTTAATAAATAGCTGTCTTAAATTTAACACAGGGAAGTCCGAGAAAAGCAGCGACGTGGGGTACCTGGGTTCTTTTTTCAGGATGGTCTTCATGATTGTACGTTGGGTGACGGCCAGTGGCTCCAGGCATGTGGATGATACCCCTCCCCATGCTATTATGCCATACTGCAACACTGATTGCACGTAGGCATGATAAATCCTCCTACACAACCTGATGTCTAGTACATTACTGAGTTGAGACAGACCATAAAGCAACCTCCTAACCCTCTGTTTCAATTCTGTACATGAGGGACCCAACTCAGATGATTGTCAAAAATAACCAAGTATTTATATTGGTCGACTCTCTTGATTGACCCACATGCACATGCAGTAGATTCTATATCCCTACAGGAATGCATTTTTACTTGCCTAGAACCTGGATCAGATTGGTTCTGGTCACTATAGGCATATACTTTGTTTTACTCAGATTTACTGTTAAACTATTGTGGTCAAACCAATTTTTTATTCTAGCGAGATCATCTGTGGCATTTCTATAAACTTTCCCATTCTCTACCTACAGAAATTAAAGCAGTGTCGTCAGCAAATAGAAATATTTTACTTGTTGTGTTCAATTGGGAAATTATTAATATATACCAGGAACAATGTTGGACCCAGAGTGCTTCCCTGAATTACTCCAAAGTCAACATTGTCCATTTCACTGGATTTCCCTTCAATTTGAACAAATTGCTGGCGCTCCGAGAGATAACTCCTGAACCATTGCAAGGCGGTATTTTTAACTCCAATGGCCTCAAGTTTATGCAATAGCTTATCTCTATCAACTGAATCGAAGGCCTTGGCCAGGTCCAGGAATGTGATAATAGCCTTATTTTTCAATTTAATTGACTCTGTTATATATTTAGTTACTTCAAATAGGGCATCGTCAGTATTTTTAGATTTTTGAAAACCATATTGATTTTTTGCTAAGATGTTATTTTTTGTTAAATATTTTGTCAACTGTATTTTAACGCACTTTTCAATAATTTTGGACAAAGTAGCAAGAAGAGAAATAGGTCGGTAGTTAGTTAGTTCGTTTTTTGGCCCTGATTATGAACCATAATTTGAGGCCATTTGGTATTTGAGGCCATAATGCAGGACCAGATCTCAAATAATTTTGAAAACTTTGGTATTTTTACTAAAAAACAATTTGTTTTCAGGCCATGTAGAAATACTAGCAATGCAGTAACAAGTTTAGTAAATTAATAGTGTTGTTGATGATTTGGAGAAGGGTCTATCTGTTAGTTTTGGGTCATATGACATGTCTAAAGCTTTCGATACTGTTAAGCATAACATACTTTTTGAAAAATTTTCTCATTATGGCTGCAATTCAAAATCAATCTATTTAAAGGACCGCAACCAGTTTGTTTACAAAGATTGTCAATTCTCTAAGGGCAGAAAGGTTCATTATGGGGTCCCTTAAGGCTCCATACTTGGATCAATACTCCCTAATATATATATTAACAACATAATTTGTAATATAGAAGGCACTGATAAAGCAGGATTTCTCTTTGCTGATGATTTTGGTCTCAAAGTTAGTTGTAAATCCGAAGCAGGTGTACAAAATTGTCTAGTTGATAGCTCTCTACTCCTTAATGATTGTTGTGCTAGTAATTATTATGTTCACCTATAATAGAAATTCAAACAATGAAGTAGGGACTGAACCTTTAAAATTTCTAGGTATCGTTCTTGATCCCAAACTTAATTGGCAACCACATATACAGAATTAATTAGTGAAAAAAATAGGAAAGGTACTGTACTTGCTGAGAGGGTTAAAGTTAACTGTAGATATTAATATATTATGAAATGTGTATTTCTCTCAAATACAAATTTTACTGTCCTATGGTATACTATTATGGGGCTCTAGTACTCATGTCTCAAAAATATTTATACTCCAAAAGAAGCAATTAGATTGATTTGTAATGTTGATATGAGTACCCACTGTAAACCTTTTTTCACAAAATTGGGAATATTAACTGTCTATTCTTTGTATGTATTATTTAGTGTTAGTCAAGTAATCTGGATTTTTTAAAATTAAATAGTGACTGTCATGGATATGAAACCAGAAATAGGAATAATATCAGAGTTCAATAGTTCAGGTTCACAACTTCACAAAAAAATCTTCTGTACACATCTGTTAAACTGTACAATTCATTACCACTAGAAATTAAGGCACTGCCTCTTACATTCTTCAAAAGGAATTGAAAACTGTACTGAAAGCTGAAAGTTTATATAACATCCAAGATTTCATGTAATTGACTGGACCAAATATTTGTAGGCTAATATTATTTGTATATATTAATTGTATTATGTAATATCTAGTACCTATTTTTGACATTTATCAATGCATTGTTAACAATGTCTATGATAATATAGATTCTTATTCTTATTCTTTCAAGAATGTGAACAAAAAAAGGCTTGCTCATTTTTGAAAGTGGATTTCATATTTATTTTTTGTTTGTATTCTAGTTTCCTACATCTTTGTGAGTAATGAGAGAATTGAACAAATACTTTCTGCATTAATTAAATTTATTACCTATAATAAATTAACTTATTACACATGGATGAGTGGATGAATAACCCCCATAATAATTGAAATTAAAAATGGTTTTTGAATTTCAGTATTTTTTTTATTTCTACAATTTATTCCTGTTTATTATTTCATTTATTTTATAATAATTCCTGTTATATTCAATATAAACAATTTTCATAGATAGAGAATAGCTACAGTATCTTATATTCACTTTCTAGAAAATCACATGAAAATACATGTGAAACAATTGTGGAAAATGCACATTGTAGTGGGTCTAGCACATACAATATTATTAGATTACAAACTCTACCTCTTCTTTGGTTCTTACCTTCTTATTGTGAACAACTTTTTTTGAAAATTGCAGCTTTGAATGCTTTATTGAAAAACGATGATACGTATCAAAAAAGTATTTCAGCTGTTGTTTTTTCCAAAGACTAAATTAAAATAATGTGTCATTTAGTGTGATTATCTCTTTCTTCGAGAAAGATTAGTTAATTGAAATAGATGGAAACAATTAATCAAACTTGAAAAGCTATGAATTATACATTGAAACAAATCCTGAAACAAGAAATCTAGCTTATTGGAAGAATAGCTTCCAAAATTACTAATGAAGCTAACAATAAAAATCAATGAAAAAAATTCCATGTCACTTCAAAAATCATAATGAATCTATGAAGTGCATCAACAAATCATTGCACTCAGCCTATCAGCTTGGAAAATTATGTATTATCAATAAATTCAATCGAAAGAAAATACTGCAATCATGCCTATTGGAAGAATCCTTACAGACATCGCAAGGAACGGAGAACCAAAAATTTAAATTCTATCAGCCAGTTGTATAAAAGAAGATCAAACCATGAGATGACGTCTTTAATGGAGCCACTGCAGCCACTACCCTATTCAGCTCTGTATGATGACGTCATCTTATGTTAATTAAATTACATTTTCTTTTGTGCAACTTGCCGTTCGTGTTGGAACTTGGAATTATGACATCCCCACATGTGCATTGTGCATTGCTAAACTCTTGTCCATGATGTAGGCTATCCACCATGAAAATCATGAAAAATTAAAATTTTTTATTTTCTCGAGAATCCATGATGTAACACCATCATGAAAATCATGAAAAATTGAAATCTTTCATTTTTTCGAGAATCCATGATTCAAATCTCAGAAAATCCATGATGTAGGCTAACTATCATAAAAATCCACATGTGCACATGTGCATGTGCATTGTCTGTACAGGTATTATATTATATTCGGAACCTACAAGTTATGTATGGTAGCCATTGAGCTTATTAATTTTTTTTTGTCCGAAAAGATGTGGGTCCCAAATTTGAGAATAATTTTCAATATTATTTATCTTATCAATTCGAGTGATAGCTCATTTTACTCTAGAACATGGTATGCCATAGTGGAGTAGGTCAATTTCCACACAGAAAAAACTAAACAAGTAGAATAGAGGACACATTATAAAATTTTTTTGTAACTAACTAGGTTTTGTATGTAATTTATTGTAATTTATCTAATATGTTGTGTAATTGATCTTGTAGTTTTGTTTTTTTTTGGGAAATAAACATTCATTTAATTATTTGTTCATTTTACTCAGCTCTTCAAGGTGGGTTCAATGCATATCGGTTACCTGATTGAACCTTACCTAACCCTAACGCATGCCTTCGCCACGACCAACCTCACCAGACATGTGTATTTTAATGAAATGATTATAAACTCAACTTTTTGGAATGGGATTGCTCCAAAAATACTTCAACAGTGTAATAAATAAGTCAACAGTGCAATTCATTAAAATATACATAGCCTATCTGTTGAGGTTAGAGGTACTAGTGAGGTTTTGTCAGGCAACCGAAATATGTATTGAAACCGCCTTGAAGAGCTGAGTAAAATGAGCTATCACTCAATATGAAAGGACAAATATTAAGAATTCTTTAATTTGGAGAAAAAGAAGAACAAGATGACAAAGAAGGAGAAGCAGAAGAAAAAGAAAAGTTGGGAAAAAAGTAGGTTTATCCAATGTACCTACAAGGTACTGGTATACAAAATACAAGGTATACAGAATACAAGGTACTGGCCACGAAAAGATGCGCGTTGACAAATCCAAACCAGCTGGTCGGTGTGACGTCATTGGTGCTCTAAAAGTATATTCTTCCTATCTTTTCAATGTTAAATTGAGCAACTTTGTAAGTCTTTTTCTCAAAAAGTACATAACTTTCCAGTACCATCGACATCCCCTACGATTAATACAAGAATTTAAACCGTCTATTTTTGAATACAACCAAGACCCAGAAGCTAGTGCTTGGTTTGAGACAGATCAGTCAGAGTGCAAAAAGTGCTAAGCTTCTTGGCATTACACTAGATTATAAACTCACATGGATACCTCATATAGAAAGTGTCTGCTCCAAACTTAGTAGGGTTATATACCTTCTTCGAAGGCTCAGGGATTGTGTACCCGCACACTATTTAAGAATGTGCTATTTCGCTTTTTTTCAGAGTGTCTTTATGTACGGGTTGGTCTTGTGGGGTTGTGCCCCGGATGTGCAAAGAGTGTTCTTACTACAGAAAAAGGCTATAAGAATTATATCAGGTGCAGCGTATTTGGAGCATTGCAGGCCATTATTTATAAAGGAAAAAGTAATGACAGTTTACAGTATGGTAGCTTTCAAACTCCTACTTCAAGTAAAGAAGATATAGGATCATATAGATGCAGAGTTGACATCCACAGCCATAATACACGAAATAAGACAAAAATAGATGTACCTTACACAAGACTGAAAAAAGTATTAACTAGTCCTAATCATGTATCCTTGAAACTTTTTAATATTCTGCCAGACTCAGCCAGAAACTTGCCTTAACAGTATTCCGACAAAAACTTGAAAACCTCTCTTAGGCCAGTTTCACACGGCAGAGACCTCGCTCCTGGAATATCATATTACTGAAGATCATATTTCATATTTTGCAGCTCTCCTGTACTTTCACATGGGGATCTTACGAATAAGCCGACAGATCTAACAACTACGCCGCCGTTTTCTCAAAGTTATGACTCATCACTTTTTCTCAAAGTCTAACTTCCTTAAAAATATAGATAGAAGATTTCTGATTTCGGATTTGGATTCAGCGACCCCAAATTCTTTAAAGCGTAAGTCCCATTTTCAAAAATACCCGAAAACAAGGGAGTTATAGCTGTTTTTAATATAGCTTTCCATTATCATATGATTATATAGTACGTACTAAGATAATAATACTCCTGCCTCACAAAGGGACAGGCAAAGGTTTTAAGAAGTTTTTGAACACCTGAGAAGTTTATACATAAACATTTTTAATTTTTAAAAGTTCTAGTTTTCCAAAAAAATATTGAACTATGAAAAGATGAATCCAAATATGAAATCATAAATCATCTCCACTCATCACCCAATAAAATAGGAGGAAAAGGAAGTTGTACAGTAAAATTCACTGAATTTCAATTGTCATTCAACAATCCAATTTATCAGGTTCAAATCATTGAATATCACTTTAAATTCCCAGCAATTATTGACTATTCTTTTTACAATCAGAAAAATCTATTATGAACATACAGAATAAACATTGTGCTGATCTGAATCGATCTATGGTAATAATAGGAATTGAAAGAATAGAAAATGTCATGGCATTCCAAGTAGTGATGTCTGTGTATTAGAACTGCTGAGTTGATAATGCATAGTGAAAAAAAGTCATGAATAGCTCAGACCAACCTGGCCTGTGATGAACCGTTATAAACAATTCATAGAATTCTTAGAATTCATAGGAACGGTAAAAAATCAATTTTACGAAAATCTATGTACATGTAACTGGATTTAGAAGATCAATACGATAATGTTCTCTATCACAATTTAATCATAGAATGTTTAAGTGAAAACGTTGGGCGCAAACCTTCTGCCATGAGGAGACAAATAAATTTATGAAAAGCTTGATAGCTTGAATTCTCCAGTGATCTGATATTTGTTACACGTTTTTATTCTAAGACATAATATGCCTTAGACTAATTTTTAATGTTTCTTCAATCGGCAGGAGAACTTTGGTTTTTCAAAGTTATCTTACTCCCTTATTTTGGGGTATTTTCAGAAATCAAGATGAATAACCTACCAAATTTCCTACACGAATACAGTGTAAGTTGTATTATAATAGCTACAGTACTTACGTACTGTATAGTACAGTACCTGTTCGTTTTTACCGTATAATTATATGATAATAGAAAGCTTTATTAAAAACAGCCATAACTTCCTTGTTTTCGGATATTTTCGAAAACGGGACTTACGCTTTAAAGAATTTGGGGTCGCTGAATCCAAATCCGAAATCAGAAATCTTCTATCTATATTTTTAAGGAAGTTAGACTTTGAGAAAAAGTGATGAGTCATCCTTTGAGCAAACGTCGGCGCGTAGTTGTTAGATCTTGCCTCTGCTTGCCTCGAGGGGAAAAGACGTGACAAAACGAGGTTCCTGGATAGGAGTCACCATGTGAAAGACACGATTTGACTCAATGTACTTCGACAAAAAAACGAGAACACTGTTCAGTGTTCAAGTTGCACGTCTCCTATCGTGTGAAAGAGGCCATACAGTTCCCACTATACTCGCTTTCTGACTTCCTCCAGCTGCCAGTAGAGAATCATTTTTTGGTAACCATACGTGATAGTACTCTGTAGTATTTTATATTTTTATGTGTTTATATTTAAATGATGCATTATGTACGTTGGATTATTTTATCCTTGATATTATTGTTTTATTGACAACTTTTATTCTATTATTCTGTTATTTTATTATGATGTATGTATAATGTATATTTTGACGTTTCCGATAGCATTGTTTGTATGCACTAAAGGAATAAAAATCATTCTTATTCTTATTCTTATTCTTATTTATGTTCAATTTTTTTAGAAATTCAATACTTTTGGACGGCTGGATCTTTCAGAATGATCGATTTTGTAAGAGCCTGCTTATCGAATAACTGTTGCTCTCTTATTGAAAATTAACATGCTTTCCTGGCTCTTTTGTAATTCAATTACTCAATGCTGATCAATTTGATAAAGCGATCATTGAATAAGGAATTAAAAACGTGGAAACATTAATTAGAGTATAATATTATTTCTCTCAACATCCTTCATATCTTGTCTGTATATTACATAGAATCAGTAGAACATCTTACCGGTTCAACATCTTCAATCCTTTAGGAGTGCACTCTTAATTCAGGAAAAAAATGATATACACATATACACACACTTTAACCAGGTGATAGTTGTGTGTTTCGGTCACATACAATATTTATCTTTTTTCTTGAGCAGCTTTGTAAGTCTTTTTCTAAAAAGTATATAACTTTCAAGTCCCATCGACATCTCCTACGATTTATACAATATTTATCTTCAATTTTTTTTTAGAAATGCATCACCTTTGAACTCCTAGATCTTCCAGAATTCTCGATAATGTAAGGGCATACCGGTTTGGAGATAGAGAACTCTCATTTGTTACTACTCGTAGAATGAATGAATAGATTTTATTTGTCAACATTTGAAAAGATGAATGGCTTCAAAGGTTTTCTACTGGAGGTTTTCTATTCAAAGTTTTAATACCCCAACAATTATAAAGTTGAAAAAAGGTACTGAATGTAGCCTATTTCTCCTAGTAATACTTTGAGTGATAATATAGACTTATACTTCTTCAATCACTGTTTTCATCAGCATAATAATTAGGCTTGGCTTGAATACTTTATAGCTATTTCGAGCTTTCTCGTTATTTATTACGTTGTACACATTCGAGCTGTTTCCTTTGTTCATTGTGATATTCTTCTGCAAACTCAACCAATATCTATCCTTTCAAAATTGATTCTAATACCAATCTCAATGCAGAAGACATATAAAGGAAAAGCTAATATTAATTAGATAAAAGTAAAATCAAGAGCGGTTGCAGAGAATAAAGGTTGTTAGTGCAGGGCATTCCATCAGTGATTTGAAAGGAGAATGTGGATGATCAACGGATGAAGATGATAAGCGCACCACTTTCCTCCCTTATGATATTATATTATGATATTTGATGATTTCGTTTGTTATTACCAATCAATTGGATTGATCAACAATTAAATTCCAATTTAATTTTCGATAAAGAACTTTATTGGTTTCAAAATTATTTACACTCAGTGACCAAGGCACAATCTAGTAACATAATTTTTATCAAATATACATCACTCACACTCTATGTGGTAGAAAGCCCCAATATATGGAACAAAAGGAAGTATGGGGTGATAGTATAACACTCACATTCATAAATGCATTATAAACTGAATAATTTGCTATTTGAAAAAATATCTTAAAATATGCCCAACTATATTATCTTTCCGGTGTAGGAAAATAATGTGGAGATTGAAAATAATTGGAATTTACCACGCACATTATCCTGTTCCAAGTTTATGAGAGTTCAATTTCTAGAATTGAAATGCCCTCCGAGTTGATTAAAGATATTGTCATCCTTCCTATTCTTTCAAACAGGAATTCAACCGATCACTTGCCTTATAGAATTATCAAGTTTATTAGAAGGAATATATTGTAGGATACTTATAGTATGAATTCATATTCATACGCATACTTTTCAATGTATGATTCATTTTCATTAAATTCATTATTATTGAATCATGAAGAGTTGATTTTCCCTTTCACAAATAAATAAAGAATGAGAGTTCTACAATAAGTACCAATTGAGAATTCCTCTTACAAATAATTAAATTAGAAATATGTGTTTCAGAATACGAGATCAAGTATTCAATACAATTATTGAGAATTCCTCACGCGCAATCCATGCTTTAATATAATAGGCTATTCGCCCTTATATTTTTTGTTATAGTTTTCAATTAGAAAGATTCAACCAGAAAACTATTTCCTCATCTGCCGGTTCAAGTTCAACTACCCAATAGCGTTGTTACGCGGGAAAAGTTATCCAATTCAGTTCCTTGGCGGGCGACAGCTGAACGAAGCGCGACTTTTGAAAATTTCTACCTAGCGTCACAAACTCTCATAATAATTATCTTTTTCGGCTTAGGAAGGTGAAGGAGTCATGGGAAAATTCTACAAAAAGTCGTGAACGTTTTGTTCATATATTGAGATTCTTCTAAATTTTCAAATCAATCTGTCCAAATTTAACAAAGTTATAAGCATTTTCAAATGTGATGCTGGTTAAGAATAAAAATAGAGTATATCCGTATTCCCTACCAGACATTCAGCTGAACTTTGAGTCCATTTATTCTATGGAAAAATGAATGCATTTTTAGCATTTCTGAGCTTGGAATCATATTTTTCAAATGTTTCTTCATATCTTTATCCAATCAGGTACAATTATATAATATACAGTGATGCAGTAATTGAGATTTTATTACATAAAACATACATTACATATATAAATTAATAAATATATACATTATATAAATTACATACTTGAGTATATCTTACCATTGAACGGACCAACACGAATTGTAGAGATTTAAACAAAAGATCCACCTTGTGTTAGGGAATGAACCTACACTTCTATGGATGAATACTTCGTATACAAATCAATTAATATCAGATAATTTGATAATATTCTAGAGATTGGAGTTAGACTCACTAATATTCTATAAGGAAAATTGTCATACTTGGAAGATGTTGGAGTACATTGCTCATTATAATGTAAATGTAGTAACAGTTTGTAGCATTCGATGTTTAATGATTCCAGTAGTCCTTCATTATTAATTTCTGTGTATGTCACTGCAATAAACTGAATTTATTGATACACGAAATAATTCTAAAATCAATATAACAATAGGCAGTGTTCGGTAAAGATGGTATTGTGATTAAAATTCATTCAAAGACCTGGCATGCTGCCAAAAGTCTTCATTCAGTTTTAACAATCGAAACCTTGATATTATTCCAGCAAATAAGTTTGAATTTCACGGCCATTCCCCAATTTTATTAAGATGTTCATACCTTAAGATTAGTGTGGTTAATTTCTGATGAGAAAGTCGACAAAAAAACATTTTTTCAATTTCCAATAATTGATAGATACCCAAAAATCAAATCTTTTTATATTAACAGCCCATTTTTATATTCTCAAGAGAAGGGATGTTTAAAACCTTTATGGTCGCTCACACCATTAGCATCCACCGACCTTGCCACCCACTGAAGCTTGCAGCTCCTGAACACATGCCTTGTATCCCCAAAAATTCCCTAATGTAATGCTTTTTGTCTGTCATCTTGAACTTGAAAAATTTCATTTCGTGAAAACTGTACTGTTCTATAGTTGTTATTGTCTATCTAAGGGCATTTGCACAGTGACAGTTTAAACGAAAATCCATCTTAAACTGGATTAAATCCATATCAAGTCTCATTTGTTATAATGGTTACATTTTGAGTTTGAAGCCACCAGCTGATTAAATTCAGTTTAAGCTTTGACTGTGCAAATGGCTCTTAATTCGGTATTCCTTTCAACTGATACAGCTCATTGGGGTTTTCAGGGTAATCTCCTAGATTTCTACATTTATTGAGCATGCTTGACTTATTATGCAACCTCAAATAAATAAATCAACTTTATTAATCAACTTTAAATGCATAAAAAAAGTGATTGTACAATTTTTTCCTTTACATATTCTGACAACATGAAAATCTTAGTTTATTGACAATGCTCTACAAAATGTTTTGAGTTATGTGCAATACAAGTTCACGGAGCCGGTCGCTGGTTGATTCAAACAAATCTCGAATCAGTATTACAAAGACGAAGTATGGCAATGTTTGATGGACCTTCATGAGGAGTAAAATTTATTTACTATATGAGAATTGGCAACACAGCTCAGCGGACCAAACATAAGAGCACATTTCACACAGCAATTATAATATTGAAGGAACTTTCTTGAGGAGTAAAATTTGCATGCAACTCCAATGTTGGCGCCAAATCACTCAAGACCAACATGGGAGTGAATTTTATATAGCAGAATATATAAGCACTTTGGAGGTTAGAAAGGACCATCATGAGGTGAATAACTTACAAGGATCTAGATTAATTATGGATGAATATATCATAAATTGAGTGGAATATAACCATTCAGCGAGTCAAGTTCTTCAGGTATAACATAATAGTTTCATTTTGTGACTATCTGATCAAATTTAAAAGGGGGGGTCCCGGGGAACTACATAAGAGTTGAAATTTTACTGGACCCACAACAGGCACAAACAAAGTAAATATATAATCTATATATTATATATATATTATATATATATATATATATATATATATATAAATGTGTTTGTGTGTTTGTTTGTTCCCTATGACTTGAAAAATACTTGACATAACGGCATGAAATTTTGAGAATATGTTGTGTGAATATTGGGGATGGTTTCTGACCAGAAATTTTAATAGGGTGGCTGATAATGATTATTTATTAGGTTAATCCATTTTACAGACCTATGTTTTCGAAATTGTCGGCCTAGCGGCTACCGAAGAATGGAAAGATGATCATGATTCAAGATCATATTGGGATAATAGGCCTATGATTTGGCATCTAAAGTTACCAGCTGTAATAAACACGTCACCCTATGATAAATTGTATAGGCTACTGGTATTACAACGGTAGTTTGGATTGAAGTATAGTTGATTGATACCGGCTGTAGATAATGGTTCCTTAGAAGAACCTATACGAATAATTATCACTCCTCTATCAATGAGTAACCAGAAAATGTTGGAAAAAAACTATTCACCTCATGGAAGAGAGTTGTTCATATTGCATTCATCAATGGCAGAATAATTTACAATTTTTTTAAATTTAGCTTAGCTTATATCCATCCTAAAATGGAAGATGGAGAGAATATGTCATCTTTGAAACACTGATTTATCCTATATATATTTTTTTTTTTAATTCAACACTTTACTGTTAGATATTACTACCAATTGATTGAGAAGAATATGTTTTGGGAATAATGAATGCTGCATGACTAAGCACATAGGAAGTCCGTATTCAGATGTAAATGAAAATATTGATTGTCAGATACATTTCATGATTCACCAAATAAAGTAAAGTGTGACATGAGATACATTGACTTTTTGGCGGTACGAAGTTCACCAGGTAAGCTAGTTGTAAATAAAGCTTTATTATTGATAGTCAATGCTGAAAAAAGACAGGCTCAATCACCAGGAATACTATAAATTCTATGAAGGACCAGTAAGCCATTAATTTTGAGTAGTTCAATCACTTCCATTATGGACAATCAATACGTATGAAATTTATTAGTTACAAAATAATAAACTTTGATTGAAGTGACCCCGACTACTACAATATTAATAACCATTAAGATCAAATATAAGAAATTACTCACATCTCTCATCAACTCGTACTTTTTGTTCACAAAATATTAACACAAAAATATAAGTTACAGTATATTGAATGAACTCACGGCTAGTACCATACTCAAGTTTGTCTTTTTCTGGCCTTGCTACAAATAAATGTAGGTTTATGTTTGACATCTCGTTTTTGTAATCTTGTTGTCTATTAAGAAATTTTTCAATGTGATTTTTGTTTGCAATAAAATTTGAATTTGGAAAAAGAATTATCGAAAAACTCCTAACCAAAGAAAATCTCTGTGCTCTGTTCTAATTGGAATGTAACAATGGAACAAACACATGGCAAGCTTGCGCATTTGATCCAAAGAAAATTAAAATTTGATCAGCTGATTGATAAAATTATTTTAAGCTTTCCAATGATTACAACATATGTTAGAATATCATGTGTCAATTATTTCAGTTCCATATGGCATTCAACTTACTTACCATGTTCATAACCTTACTAAATAGGATCCTTTTTCATCCTTTGAAACCATTAGAGGCAAAATATCTCAAATTCCGTTCTTATTGCGCGTCTAGCATGTTTAAAGAATATTTGTGCAGAGTTTTAAGTCTGTAGGCCAATTATTTTGAGCTGTAGTATGATTTTACATGGACATTTTCAAAAAATGCCCTCTCCTGGACCCCTCTCTGCTCCTGGTCAGAATTTTTCTGCATAGATCTAATTTTTTTTCGTAGCTTAACAAAAAAGTTCCTCATGACTTTGCTGTGCAATGAGCGGTTAAAAAGTACAAAATTTTTTGGGGGCCCCAGCTCCCTCAGGGGGGCAAATTTCTGAAAATCCTTTCTTAGTGGATGTTTTGAGGCTATCATAAACAATTGTGCAAAATTTCAAGTTTGTAGGCTCATTAGTTTGGGCTGTGGAGTGATTTCAGTCTGTCGGGGCTTAGCCTTTTATAGATATAGAGAGAGATTGCTTGCTTAATATAATAGGATTACTTATTATTGGAGTACCATATTATAATTATTGGAATACATATTAACTAGCAAAATACGTATAAATTAACAATGAATATGGAGAACTGAGAAAAAATCTGGTGTGGTACACTCACAGAACTTTCCTTGCTCATTGAACTGTAAGCCTCATTCTCAAACGAGAATAATTTAGGGGAATAACATAATGACGATTGGCGGCAACATATTTGAAACTTCAATCAGACTACTGTATATGTGTAAATTTGTCAAAACAGCTATTCTAAAGATGAAATAGGCCCTATATTGACTATGTGTTCTTTTCATAATACTCCGGGCGCAAATGTCATTCTGTAGTCATTTTTGAGTAACAGCCGTGGAAAATGTATCAATTTCTTCGTTAGGTCTAGCATGATAAGGATCGTGATGATGATAAGTCGAAATCACAGGCAAACACCTCGGAAACAAGATGGCCGCCAAAATTTTCAGGGGTTTGCTATATCACTTGTATTTCAATAACTGTTCAAGATATTCAACCGTTCTTTAGATGGAAATATTTTTAAAATCTATCTGTAAAATTTTTGTTTTATAAAATTTTCCTCTAAAACGCATATTTTTTTAGTTATAACCTTCAAAAGCCCAAAAATTGTTCAAATTTCATTCCATTATAGCTTTTTTTGTTCAAGAGATATAGATAAATTTTAAATCTTTGAAACTCAGAGCGTTTTTTCAACTTTGAAACGATATATCTTTATGCGCTGTACGTCAGAAAATGAGTTCTCCAGCGCCCTCCAAAGAAAACCCTGCATGATTTCTGGAGCATTTTTCCATATGCATGAGGTAACAAGCTAGAACTATAAAATCGATTTTTCCATGACCTCTTCAAGATAGAGTCTTGCAAATGATCTCAATCTCTTCGTTACAACAAGACGAATAAGAATATTGATGATGGAACAACGAAGATATTCGACATCATTGGAAAATTCATGATGGCGGTTATTATTGACAAAAATTTTTATATCGCTTGTTATTCAATTATTGATAGATATCGGATTGGTTCTACCACCAAAGTGTTAAGAATCAACCAAACTATGATGTTCAAGAGAATCATCTCATTTCGACCACCCTTTCCATTATCTATTCAACTTCAAAAACTTAAAACATACATTTTTCGGGGACAATATTTCACTTTCCACTCTGTATATGTATTTCCAGTGGAAAACACTAGTATTATTGGCACAGTGTTGTAGAATATTTCCAAAGCTCCAAAATGACATCTGGTTGGAGACTTTTAATTCCATATTTTATGGCTGGAGGATCATCAGAAAAAGAGTAAAAAGTACTGTTTGCAGCAGAAAACACACTTTTCCCACTAAATGCCACACCCAACAATTAGAAAACCGTGCAATTCATGACTCCTTCAAGGTACGGTACAGACTTTGGAATGGTATCAATCTCTTTATAATGATGTGTAGAAAGAGATTATACATGATAGCAATCTCAAAAATGTTAGTCATCATTAAAAAAACAATATGGCGGCAAAAATATGTCGATTTTCAAGAAATCGTCTGTAATTCCAATAATTTCGAGGATATCGGATCAATTCAGCCATTTGGAAGCTCAAAAATAGTCATAATACAATATCCGAGAGATTTATCCAATTCCAACAACTTTTACTATGGTGAATATAACGTCAAACTCTTGGTTAATTAGGAATGGAGTTATCGTGTTCACAGACATACAACATACAACACACGTAAACAGACCAACACCAAAAATCATGCTTTTGGACTCAGGAGACCTTGAAACGTATAGAAAAATTGATATTTGGATAATACTTAATTTTTTGGAAAGCAATACTTTCCTCACCTATGGTAACAGGGCAAGGAAAGTAATATTACTCTGAAAATATTTATCTAAATATTTTCAGGAATATTATATCTGAAAATATTACCTATTACAATTATTTCCATATCTATAATTGATTGTATGGTATGAGATGTTGTGTATTTCTCCATAATTGAAAGAATAAGACTTTGATATTGTCAATACCACTTTTATTTATTCAAAAATTAATTCATAATTCAGTACCAGGTTTCATGGTAAAACCTACCAAATCTTCAGCTGAACTAATAAGTTGTTGTTGTTGGATGGACAGGAAATTCAATTTTAGGATATGTGTTGAGAATGTAAAGGGAAGGAGAATGAAAATTGTTAGTTGGAATGGATGGATTAATGATGATATGAAACTATGTTAAATTTTAAGAATGGAAAATTACATTTAAATGGGAATCTAGTCATCTTAAAAAATATATATATACATCAAATTTGGTTGGTACTTACTGGTGATTGTATAATTATTTATGATTTTGAAATTTTGTCTCAATTCTAAAGGTTATAAAAATTATAATGAAAACAATTCATAAAGTGTGCTTAGTCTACTCTAAAACATAATAAATTTATCTGTCTTATCTAAAAAAAAATTCTCCAATGC
>NW_024091655.1:0-19456 GCF_014356525.2 Nilaparvata lugens
CAAGGGCTGTTCCCGTTGCAGATTACTAGCGGTTCGAAAAACAAGCGTTTCCTCTGCACCACTCTTAATAATGTTCACATTAAAGTATAGTTTTGAATATCCATCACGAAAATACCCTGTTATGGGATTGATTTTGATGCTGTAATGTTTACATTATTGACCGAGCGAAGTGAGGTCTAAGATTCAAGTCGACAGTCTTGCATTTCTCTTTATATTATATTTATGTTCCGCATTTACGGCAAAACGCAGCAATAGATTTTCATGAAATTTGACAGGTATGTTCCTTCTTGAATTTCGCGTCGATATATATATAATCTGATTTTTTTTTTAATTTTGCATTTTAAGGATAAAACAAAAAGAAAAGGAGTCTCCTTCAAACGCCAATATTACCATACAAAACTGATAATAGAATAATTATTCATCATAAATCAGCTGTTGAGTGGATTATTAATTGCATGCAATATCTCAATGTAACTTGGTAAAAAATCAGCTGCTGTGTAGACTATTAATTGCATGCCTCATTGGATGCAATTTTATGCACTATTAAATGAGCTATTGATTGCAGAGCTAGTTATTAATCTAGAATAACATAGAATTGTCCCTCGACCTTTCTCTGCTTTGAACTCGGGCTGACCAGTTGCCAGTATGTCTTGAAAGAGATTAGTTTTTGATGTTAGCATTTTTGATACACCAACCCCTTAGACCAGTTATAGAATAGACACGCTGGGAAGTCTAGCCTCTGAAGCCAACATCTACTGCCAAATCCACCCATCTTGACGTAACAACCAAGCTAACAACAATGTAAGTTAAACACCACAAACCAAAGACCTTAAAGAGATATATACCCACAATGCCTATGCCTTCCCAATGATAGCTCTTACTTGAAATTGAAGGCCGCCATTGGGGTATTTTAGCACGAGATATTATATATTATTTATTTGTAATACTATAGATCACAAAGGCATTGGTGGCATTGGTATATAATAATCTTATGGGTTGCCCCCTCAATGGCGGATTTCAATTCCAAGTACGACACTAGCGCTGCATGTGAGTCTATGGATCTTTAAGGTCTTTGCCACAAACACTTACACAACAAACTCAAAAAATGTTTCTATAATTTCTTTACGATGCGTGACGTCACTGTTGTGACGACAAGATGGGTGGATTTGGCAGTAGATGTTGGCTTCATCGACTTTCAGTATGAATATACAATGAGCCGTGTCTATTCTATAACTGGTCTAAGACCAACCCCAACAGCCATTAGCCGTTTTCATACCGATATCTCGCCGACACGACAGGACAGGACATAATTATTTACTCTGATGGACAGTATTAAAGGATGCTGTGGTTTATAAATGCGCGAAGTCTACTGTTCACAGAACTACTAGTAACATGGACCTGACTATAGGATTGATATAGTTATTTGTGCAACTAGTGCGCAAAGTGACAGTTTTGCTGCACCGAAAGAAACGTTTACGCCCGAGCCGTAGGCGAGGGGCGAATGGTTTCTTGAGTGCAGCAGAGGAACTTTGCGCACGTATTTACATTAAGTTTTTCCTACAGTTACCATTGAATATGAAAAGTGGGTAATTATGGGTAAAATTACCTGAAATGCATCAAATGTATATCTGTGTAATTTTATTATTAATAAATAAAATAGAATGTAGTAGTAGTGTTTGAATGGCGGGGGGGGGGGGGCGGCTGTGTGATGTCAACTGCTGCTGTCCACCACCTCAAGATTCTTATAACGTGCACCACAGTCACTGTTACCAACTTAATTTTGATTTTGCTGTACTGGTGCTCCATATAACCTACTAACTATTTTGCGTTGCCATGTTGCAAATCTGGAGTGCAGGAAAAATTTTTTCCTACAGATACCCTGAAAAGTGACTATTTGTGCACTGATTGCAGGCTGCAAAGAATCACTTTTCCGCACTAGTGCGCAAAGTGAGTACTTTGCGTACTCCAGATTTGCAGCATGACAACGCAAAATAGTTAGTAGGTTATATGGAGCATCAGTGCAGAGAAATCAAAATGAAGTTGGTAACAGTGAGTGGGCTGCTATAGTGAGCAGAGGTGCAACGAAGCACAACGCGCTAATTATTACTATAATTATATTATAACCAAGGACAACGACAGCACAGTGCCACCACAGCACACACCACACAGCCGCTCGCCATTCAAACACACATACATTATTCAGGCAATTTTACCCATAATTACCCACTTTTCATATTCAATGGTAACTGTAGGAAAAATTTAATGTGAAATACGTGCGCAAGTTCGTTTGCTGCACTCAAGAAAACCATCCGCCCTCGCCTACGGCTCGGGCGTAAACGTTTCTTTCGATGCAGCAAACTGTCACTTTGCGCACTAGTTGCACAAATAACTATTCCCGCACTAGAGCGGAAAAGTGATTCTTTGCGTTCTGTAATCAGTGCAGCAATGGCCACTTTTCAAGGTAACTGTAGGAAAAAGATGTAACTGTGATGCGTACCTGCCGACAATGGTCATGCGATGTTCCCTGAGACAAATGACGCCGAGAAAGGGATAGGTGTTCTCCTGGAAGGCCTGAGACACACGTTGCCCCTCGCCCGACGACACAGAGCACGCCCAGAACAGCATGCTACGGTTGATGTACTCGGCTAGGCCGGGTGAAGACAGGGTGTTCCTAAACAATACAAATCAAATTGAATGAAATTAATCAAATCAAACATTCAAATGAAATCAGGACAAGTGAAGACTTAGGTGGGCCATCCACTGGAACCGATTACGTCCGAGCTAGCATCGGCCGAAAACTACCGAACTCGTCCGAACGATTCTCCATGCTAATGAGCATATGCTCTGTTTTTATTCATATGGCCCAATATGCAAATATGATTGTGGGTAGTAGGAGGAAGAGAGGACGTCCCAGGCACTTAAGAAGATTGGGAGAGGAGCGAGGAAAGACTGTAGGGTGAATGCGCAGGCTGGCTGAGGATCGGGACAACTGGAGGCGGTGGTCTGAGGCTACCCCGACACAACGGGGCAGAGATGATGAAGAAGAAGTTAGATTTTTGCCATTTGCTTCGCCCTTAGCTTCGCAGCGAGCAACAAACGTTTCCCCTCAGGGAGTAAAAGCCTTACTCATCGCTTAGTAGACTGAAATTCCTAGTAAAATGAGATAGTAAATAAATAAATAGTGGAAACTTACCGACAGAAATTGTTGCACTCTTCATCATTGTCTTTGTGCAGATATACAAGGAGGAAGCGCAACTCCTGTTTGGCGTCACTCAGCGCCTGGCTGTAGCTGCCCTGGTAGAATGTGGGATGTCCCTCACGGCCCCACCGCTCCTCAAAGTACTTGATGAACGACATCACATCACCCACCGGGTCGGTCACCTCTGAAACAACCAATTGAATTGCATTGAATTCATATCGCTAAGAAGGTCATTCACCTCTGAAACAACCGATTCAATTGTATTGAATTCATATCGCTAAGAAGGTCGGTCACCTCTGAAACAACCAATTCAATTATATTGAATTCATATAGCTAAGAAGGTCGGTTACCTCTGAAACAACCAATGGAATTGTATTGAACTCATATCGCTATAGTGAGGTCCACGTTATAATGGCAGTGGAGAAAGATAGGAGAAAAACGTTGCCCATCCTTTGTCTTGTCGATGTCTTCTATAGACGGTAGCTGATACAGGTTTATTGATGTAATATTAACAGTTCATTGTCGTTTAAAATAATCGATTATATTTTATTAAGCAAGAAATTATGTTTTTCATCATTTCATAATCAGTTTTCATAACTAAGATGAAATATTTTGTTAATTAATTATTAATCTACATTGTTAAAAGATGATTTAGCAACAGAGCAAAGCGAGAAAGAGATAGCGCTATCCGCTTTGTTGAATGATAGACAGGATAGCAGCACCAATGCTAATCGGATACTGCCATTATAACATGAACCTCACTATAGGAAGGTCGGTCACCTCTGAAACAATCAATTGAATTGCATTGAATTCCTATCGCTAAGAAGGCCATTCACCTCTGAAACAACCAATTCAATTGTATTGAATTCATATCGCTAAGAAGGTTGGCCACCTCTAAAACAACCAATTCAATTGTATTGAATTCATATCGCTAAGAAGGTTGGTCACCTCTGAAACAACCAATTGAATTGCATTGAATTCATATCGCTAAGAAGGTCGGTCACCTCTGAAACAACCAATTGAATTGTATTGAATTCATATCGCTAAGAAGGTCGGTCACCCTCTGAAACAATCAATTCAATTGTATTGAATTCATATCGCTAAGAAGGTTGGTCACCTCTGAAACAACCAATTCAATTGTATTGAATTCATTCTATCACTGGGTTGGTTACCTCTGAAACAACCGATTGAATTGTATTGAATTCATATCGCTAAGAAGGTCGGTCACCTCTGAAACAACCAATTGAATTGTATTGAATTCATATCGCTAAGAAGGTCGGACACCCTCTGAAACAACCAATTCAATTGTATTGAATTCATCCTATCACATTGCTAAGAAAGTCGGTCACCATAGAAGAAGAATAGTATATTTATGTATGTAAAACTTTTGCAAGTTTTTGTTCAATTTGTTTCTTTTTTCTTGCAATAAAAATGATTTGATATAAACTTTTTACTACAGTATTATTAATATTATTATATCGTCAAGCAGCCTCTTTAAGGTTCGCTAAAGGTAGCTTTTATTTAATAGTTTTTTTTTTCAATTTTATTATCCGATTCAAAGAGAAAGTATGAGTTTAACTGAAATAAATACAAATATTGACTCAAATTACTGTTAATCTGATTTTTTTCTATCTAATATTGAAATTTAGATATTGAGAAGATGAATAGCGTAGAGGATATTCCATGGTATAGGGCGTTTATGTTCCAAATTTCACTGTTAATTCAATCCGATAGTTCTAGAAGTTGTTTTTGGTGAAGCTATGTGACACTTTGTCTCTCAAATATATGCTACTGCACTATTTACTATCTCTGCACACGTTGCTACCTCACTAAACCATAGAGGAAAGATAGCAAAAGAAGATATCCCACGGATATAAGGCTTTTATGTTTCAAATTTCACTGTTATCAAATTGAGATACTGTATCATATTGTGCTGATACTGTATCATGTGTGGTGATACAGTATCATTTATGGTAATACCACAGAGTAAAGATAGCGTATGAAGATATCCCATGATATAGGGCTTTTATGTCGTAAATTTAAATGTTAACTCAAGCCGATAATCCAAGTAGTCATTTTTTGTGAAGCTATGTGACGCTAGTAGTATGTCAGGACTGTGCCTGTGTCAGAACAGTAATAATAGACAGTAGTCGGCTTGAGTTAACAAAACATCGGCTTGAAATTTGGAACATAAACGCCCTATACCATGGGATATCTTCTTATGCTATCTCTCATCAATGCGGTCACCCTATGAAACAATCACACAATACAAAGCATTTACAAACTTGATAAAATATTCTATTTATTGTACAAGCTTAGAACGTTCTTACTTATGACTATATTGAGATTCACAATATAAAGTCAGCATCTGACCACAGAATAAGTACAGAATGGAAACTTGTAATAAATCGCCTATCTAACCAATGCTTTTTACATGACTCCAATACTAAACACGGCACGTGACCTTGGGAAGTTCCAATACTGGTCTTCTGATTGGCTCGTAGCAGTGAACGAGATCAATTGATCCGGATCATTAAAGTGATCCGAACCTACCATCAATACTATTACAATGCGGCGCTTCCTAACAAGATGGCGGATTTTAGCGTCAGGGTACTAGCCAAGTTTCCGTACTGTATGTATACTGTGATCTGACTGTCATTGGTTTGATTGATATCCTTGAATGTCATTAGACAAAGCAGACAGCTCTAACCATTTCTTTAGCGAGGTCCACATTATAATGGCAGAGTTTGATTAGCAATGGTATTGCTATCCTTGTCTATCATTCAACAAAGCTGATAGCGCCATCACTTTTTCGCTTTGCTCTGTTGTCAGATCATCTTTTAACAATGTAGAATTAATAATTAATCAACAAAATATTTCATCTTAATTATGAATATTCATTTTGAAATTATTGAAAAATATAATGTCTTGCCTAATAAAATATAATTGATTATTTAAAATGAGAGTGAACAGTCAATATTACATCATTAAACCTGTATCAGCTACCGTCTATAGAAGTCATTGAGAAGACAGAGGTTCTCCACTGCCATTATAACGTGGACCTCACTATAGTTGTGATTTCATAAAATAAAAAGGGGTTTCTTGTATCACAGCTGCTACGAACTATAAAAGGCAGTGGAAACGTAGAAATGGCAGCATTGCTCACTCCTATAATCTCTACTGACTCTATAAAGTGAATCTCACATCTCACTATAGACAGTAGAATACAAACTTAGGGTCGAAACACACGAGGCATTCTTCAAACGAGTCGGCAAGGCAAGCTCTCCGATTGGTTGTTTCTCAATACGCCAACCCAATCAACCGATCGAAGAGCACGACAGAACAGGAAGCTCTCCGATTGGTTGTTTCTCAATACGCCAACCCAATCAACCGATCGGAGAGCACGACAGAACAGGAAGCTCTCCGATTGGTTGATTATCAATACGCCAACCCAATCAACCAATAGGAGAGCTTCCTGTCCTGTCATGCCGACTCGTCTGAAAAACGCCTCGTGTGTCTCGGCCCTCAAAGTCCAATGAGGTAGACTTACGTCGCTGAGGTCGCCTTCTCCAGAATATGTTTAAGGTAAGCCGCAGCAGAGAGTTGATTGTGTCAAAGCAGAGCCGGAAGACTAGAGATACAACGTAGCCGAAGGTACCACCTCCCCATCTGAAATACATACATACATCAACATCAATTTATTCCATCATTCCATCATCAACATCAATAGTTATTTGTATATCTACAGTGAAAAGTACGACTTTTTCTCCCTGAGGGAAAAGTTTGAAGCCCGAGGCGAAGCCGAGGGCAGCAATTTTCCTGAGGGAGAAAAAGTATTTTTCGCTTGTGATGTACACAACATTTTCCCTCCATCTACATTTTTTATAGAAACTGCAAATAAAATCATTTAAAACTTACGTATTGGTGACAATGTTTCCTAACAACATAACCTAAAATCTAAAACTTTAAAACCGGCCGTCTGATTGGCACTGCCGATTGCCTATCTATCGGCTAAAGTTGTAACAATTATATCAGCTGGGTGTTTACCAAAAATGGCTGACTCCAGATCACGCGGTTCAGATTTGAATTGCAGATCAAAAATATTTGTTGGCTGGTATTTTGAATAGAATAAGATATTTTAAAAATGTATAAATTTTTATCGTCTACTAATATTAAGAATATAATATCATACAAACATATATTCATGAGTTGATCAAATTTCTGATTGTGGTATTGAATTCAGTTGACTCAATGACAGACAACCTCTTTATGCTTTCTCATCTGAGCTTAGACCTTCTAACCTATATAATGTAAGTTTTTAAAATAGAGATGCTTCCCATGTTATTTAAGGGAGTCACTTTTACTCCCTAGGGAGTTTTTCTGTTTTTTACTACCGAGAGCGAAAAAGTGACACTTTAGTATTATGTTTCAGGGAGTAAAGTAAGTACTTTAGCCAGTAGGTGGAGGAAAATACATTTTGTAAAAGAGCTATACAGTTGTATAGTTTTAATTATTTATCGCATGCATCATGAGGGCGAGGCCTTAGGGCGGTTGCAGACTAGCCACAATCGCATGTGGGACAGGGACCGACATACCACAGAACAACACGACTAACGCAGACAGACTTTCACACTACATTCGAGAAAACGCTCTTCAGGCGGGCCGTCCACTGGAACCGATTTCGTCCGAACTAGCATCGGCCGAAAAATACCGAACTCGTCCGAACGATCCCCAACAAAGAAAGCTATAGATGCTCGTCCATTGCACCAATCGGATGAGTTCGATCGGCCGAATATGGTCGTCCATTGGAACCGTTTACGTCAGTCTAGGTCAGTAGTTGGCTGAACTATTGAATATTGAAACTATTTGATTTTGATTTATTTGAATTGACTTAACTATTTGAATTAACTACTATCATAGCCACCAACATTTTTCATAAAAAAATATTATATTTAGATTTTGAAAATTGAATAAACAGATATCCACTAATTTAGTTATTCATTACAATAATCTTACCTTCAGATCCTATGCGTTCAGTAATCTTTGTCTACAGATTCCTTTGAAAATCACGTTGATTATACCTTTTGTCTCACATATCTCACAATGGAACATGCATGCTCTTTGAACCATGCGTGCACTGACCTTTGAACCTGTTGCAATGGACGAGTATCTATAGCTTTCCTTGTTGGGGGATCGTGTTGCTCTTGAACCAAACTTATCAACTTTTCATTTTCCATAGTTAGAACTTTATGAAACAGAACAAGTTCAAAGAACAAAAACAGACAAGACTGTGAAACAATTTTGAGGTTAGGATGATGTTTGTCTCAGCTCGACTTCGACCGGATAGAGCTGGAAAATCCCATTCAATTCGGATTGATAACTTGACCGTACACTGACGTATGAACCTGTTGCAATGGACGAGCATCTATAGCTTTCTTTGTTGGGTGATTGTTTGGACGAGTTCGGTAGTTTTCGGCCGATGCTAGTTCGGACGAAATCACTTCCAGTGGACGGCCCACCTTAGGGTGGTTGCAGAATAGCCACAATCTCATGTGGGACATGGGACCGACATACCACAGAACAACACGACTAACGAAGAGAGACTTTCTCACTACATTCGAGAAAACGCTCTTCATGTGGGCCGTCCACTGGAACCGATTTCATCCGAGCATCGGCCGAAAACTGCCGAACTCATCCAAACGATCCCCAACAAAGAAAGCTATAGATGCTCGTCCATTGCAACAGGTTCATACGTTAGTGTACGGTCAAGTTATCAATCCGAATTGAATGGGATTTTCCGGCTCTATCCGGTCGAAGTCGAGCTGAGACAACATTATCCTAACCTCAAAATCGTTTCACAATCTTGTCTGTTTTTGTTTTTTCAACTTGTTCTGTTTCATAAAGTTTTAACTATAGACAATGAAAAGTTGATAAGTTTCATTCAAGAGCAACACGATCCCCCAACAAAGAAAGCTATAGATGCTCGTCCATTGCAACAGGTTCATACGTCAGTGTACGGTGAAGTTATCAATCCGAATTGAATTGGATTTTCCGGCTCTATCCGGCCGAAGTCAAGCTGAGACAACATCATCCTAACCTCAAAATTGTTTCACAGTCTTGTCTGTTTTTGTTTTTTGAACTTGTTCTGTTTCATAAAGTTTTAACTATGGACAATGAAAAGTTGATAAGTTTGATTCAAGAGCAACACGATCCCCCAACAAAGAAAGCTATAGATACTCGTCCATTGCAACAAATTCATACGTCCGTGCACGGCCGTCTCCGGCCGATCAAGTCTTCGATCCGAGATGAATGGGATTTTCCGGCTCTATCCGGCCGAATTCGAGCTGAGACAACATCATCCTAAGCTCAAAATTGGTTCACAGTCTTGTCTGTTTTTAGCTTTTGAACTTGTTCTGTTTCATAAAGTTTTAACTATGGACAATGAAAAGCTGATAAGTTGGGTTCAAGAGCATGATCCATTGTGGGATATGCGACACAAAAGATATCATCGTCGTGATGTTCAAAGGAATCTGTAGACAAATATTGCTGAACAAATAGGATCGGAAGGTAAGATTATTGTAATGAATAAGTAATTTAGTGGATTTATAGAATAGAATATTATAGTACCCTTTAAAATTGATAAAATAATAAAACAAGAATACAAATTGTAACGTAACTACTAGTTTCAGCGATCACACCATCGGCAGGTTATAAAAATAAATTTCCAATAAATGTTACGATTTGTATTCTTGTTTTATTAGTTTATTAATTTTAAAGGCTACTATAATTTTATTTTATAAATACAAGAAAGTAGCCCTGAATTCATAAATTTTAAAAATTTAGTGGATATTTGTTTATTCAATTATTTTCAAAATCTCAATATAATCATTGTTTATGAAAAATGTTGGTGACTATGATAGTAGTTAATTCAATATTCAATAGTTCAGCCAACTACTGAACTAGACTGACGTAAACGGTTTGCAATGGACGGCCGAATTAACGGCCAGCAGATTCATCCGATCCAACGGCCGAACGGATCGGTTGAATACGGTTCCAGTGGACGGTTACCCTTAGTGTAACAGTTTTCAGATGTTCGCTCTCATACTCGGGTGTTTCAAAGCCCCTCAATGTAGGTCTTGATTCAATTTCAACAGTAAAAATTGTTGAAATTGAATTTATACTTTAATTGCTTGAAAAAATAAAATTTAATATTTGAAATCGATTTTGTACTTCATAATGTCAAATTCTGACACACGGTACACAATAATGTACCAAATACAATTACAATTAACATCCTCGGTAAATTGAGAATCCATATGCAAAATTTCAAGTTAATGAGTCCAGTAGTTCAGACGTGATGAAGCGTCAAACACTATTTTCCCATCCCGTACGTGTATAAGCCAGTTCGTTCCTTTATTATAGTACAGATAATGTGATTGGGAGAAGACAACAGACATGATCTTAGTTTTTGTTTGAAGTTTTACATTTTGACGCAATCCATCCAGGTGGTGGTGATGGTCATGGATGGAGATCACTGAATTACTGAAGTGAATCGGGTCGATGTCAAACGAGATAACCGACAGTTGAGGACTGCGACAGTCCAGGACTCCTGATAGAGTCCTGGAATGTCACCTGCGCATGACGACAGATGAGGACTCTTTAGTTTTTGTTCAGCCCCGACAGTTGAGGACTGCGACAGTCCAGGTCTCCTGGTAAAGTGTCTTGGAATGTCGCCTGCACCAGGCGCCAGTTGAGGACTCTTTAATTTTTGCACAGCCTCGACAGTTGAGAACTGCAACAGACGTCTGCGCCAGGCGTATGTTGAGGACTCTTTCAAAAGCACAGAAGCGACACTTGAGGACTGCGCGACAGCCCAGGACCCCTGATAGTCATGGAATGTCGCCTGTGCCAGTTGAGGACTCTTTGATTTTTGTTCAGCCCCGACAGTTGATGACAGCAAAAGTCCAGGACTCCTGATGAGTTGTAAAATGTCGCCTGCGCCAAGCGACAGTTGAGGACTCTTTAATTTTTGCACAGACCCGACAGTTGATTATAGCGACAGTCGAGGACTCCTGATGAGGTCTAAAATGTTGACTGCGCCAGACGACAGTTGAGGACTCTTCCAAAAGCGCAGTTGAGGACTGCGACAGTACAGGGCCCCTGATAAAGAGCCCTGGAATGTCGCCTGCGTCAGGCAACATTTAAGGACTCTTCAATTTTTGCACAGCCCCGACAGTTGCAGACTGCGACCGTCGAGGACTGAAAATCAGTCCTCAAGTGTCGCAGTCCTCGACTGTCGCGTCCCCAAGTGAATCTTACAAGCACACTCACCGATAAGCGGACGGCGGCGATATGAACACATGTTGCGCGACCGTGTCAGTGAAGACAGTGGGCGGTTGACTCTCGGTGGAGGCGAACACAGTTGGCCGACCCTCGCGAATGTTCAGCTGGTCTTGCACGGCCACCTCGAGGTCCCACGAGTGCCGTTGCAGCACGTCGCGACACACCGTCATGTTGTCGATCCCCGTCAGGTCCTGAAACATGACACGTAACATGTTGGAGTGAGATAACGCTGCAACATGACTCACAAGTTAGAGTGAGATAACGCTGCAGCATATCGCGGCATAACGTGTCTACAAGTTGTTTGATTCCGAATGATAAAATCAATCCTTTTCACTTACCGTTTATTATTATTACACTTTGGTTGGACTGTATTGTCATGTTGAGCTTTGTTTGATTTATGTATAATTATGTGGAATAAATAAATTTGAATTGAATTTGTTTTTAATAGCAATACTGAGGGTGAAGCCCACATAAGCTCTTAGGCTTGTGCGTGGGTAATGAGTGAGAGGGATGATGATGAGATATTGAATGAAAAAGACTAAGAAATTGTCAAAAACCACTGATTTATTGATAATTAGAAAGACCGGTTTCGGTTATTACACCATTGTCAATCTCATGATTAATAACCGAAACCGGTCTTTCTAATTATCAATAAATCAGTGGTTTTTTGACAATTTCTTAGTCTTTTTCATTCAATATGAATAATTACCACAATATGAACTACTCAACTACACAAAAAGTGAAAAAAAATGATGATGAGAGATGACGACTACTTTTTAGGTTTTATCGGGACCGACGGCTTATCGTCTCCTCCGGAAGACGGGGTGGCCGTATGCATGTGATCAAAAACGTTCTGCCTCGGTCTAGATTCGAACTTGGGTTCTCTTGATTATTAGACCGGCGCATTATCATTTACTCCAACGAGTCACCCAACTGATATAGTGAGATGACGTTGCGTTGAAGCCCGTTTGCGAAAAAGAACAAAAAGGAGAAAGCGGAGGTAGAGAAAGAGGAGGAGTAAGTGGTGAAGAAAAAGGAAGAAGTGCAGGGGAAGATGAAGAATAAGAAGAGGAGAAGGAGAAAGAAGAGGAAGATGAAGAGGAGAAGGAGAAAGATGGGTAGAGAAGATACCAAGACGGGAGTGCCGTGGCCATTTGAATGGTGAAAGGTATATTCAAAGAAGGTAGAGATTTAAGGGAGGAAGTAAAGTATGAGAAGGAGTAGGTAGAGGAGAAGTGGGAGAATGGTGAAGAGGAGGAGGACGAAGAGGAGTAGGAGGAAGAAAAAGAGGAAGAGGAAAAGGAAGATGAGGAAGGCAGGTTAAAAAGACTACAAGACAGGATGGCCAACCCAATTTGAATGGAGAAAAAACATGGTTACCGACTCATTTAACATGATACATAAAACAGGAGAAACTATGGCATATTTGATATGATACAAGAAAAACAGGAAAAAAGTTATACCAACCAATTCTGCCTAACGTTACAAAAAATATACCTATAAGCCACTGAATTTATAAGAACCAATGATATAGATTTAATGAGACACGTTTGTTTCAAGTTCATTTTCATAGCCTATAAGAGATGGAAATGCCAACCTCATTTGGAAAAGGATAACATCATAACCTGGGTAGAATAAGAATAAGACGAATATGTGAGAAAAACTTTATGAATATTTAAAAATCTTTTCATATATTTATTTATTCTTAAAATTACAAATAAATACTCTCGATATAAATCTATGATAAGGTAACTTCGGGTAGCTAAGTTAGCAAAACAATCACTGCAATATGGTAATATCATAGAATAGGTATAAGAATGTGTATGGCTTTTATAAAGTAAAATCTAAGTGAATCCGTTTGTAATTTGAAAAAATGGATTACTATTAATATGAAACTACCCAAAATTCATCTTTGTAAAGGCGACAGTGGAAAGTCTTTGACAAAGTTCTAATTTAGACAATTGCGAATTGTAGATAGAAGCTAAAAACAGCATTTGCAAGGTTAAGTTAAACTGGAAGATATTTGTAGAAATTTTGATGTTGGATACAAGAATACTTATATACTTAATACAAAGAAAACAGGAGATCAACAAAGATAGTAGAAAAATCTATTTTGAAACAGGAATTCCATTATTGAGAGTACCGTGGTGTTCTATCAACAATACTGAAAATAAATATGAATCAAATATTGTATTAAAATTGGAATATTATAAAAGAAATACAATTAATTTCAAAATAAATAACTAGGCTAAGTTATATTAAAATGATTTATTGATGAACGAATCTTAACCTGAAACTGGAGAATCTTATCAGTCTGTTCTGAAGTGAGACTCATTGCTAGGTTGTCCATCTTGCTGTAAATCAATGTTCAATTCTTTACACTTTTTGTCACAAAATAAATTCTTGCATTGTTTTTTAAACAAACTAATTTACAAAGAATTTAATATTATAGATTTGGAAGTATTACTGCTTTAATGCAAAATGAATGCTCTGTCATTTCTGTCCGATTTCACTCAAACTCAAGAGCAACTTGATTTTGACCTCATTTTTTGGTAGCACTTCTTGACAGCAAACCATGACGGTACGCAACAGATATAAAAAGAAAAAATTGAAGCTCTTTGAAAAAAATTGGTTATTCAATTAGTTTCAATTTTCTCATAAATTCTTGTTTTTTTATGGTGATACAGCTCTCTTCTCTTTCCTGTGCTCAAGTAGTGAGAAGCACTCTATGGTCTTTTCTGGTCTGGGTTGGGTACTTTCTGTTTCTGTTCTGTCTTCTGTAACTGACTTGTTGAAAACTTGAAAATTTCAACCGCATTGTAAATTTAAATTTTAAATAATTATCTAAACCCTTTTAAAAATAAAAGTTCAAAGTGATCTCATCTTAATATTAACAGTGCTATTTCTCAAAAAGTCGCTATGCGAGAAGCATAGTCTCCAACAAAGTTTTCAACCACCCGCCAATTATTTTGAGGTTATAAATTACATTATTTATTTTCATTAATTACTGGTATAAATTACTATAATTACAAGACTTTCATAGCATTAATTTTTTACCATGCCATTTTTAGTATTAAGTTCCTTTTTCCTTTGGTTTTAGAATGATCAAAACTAATTTACCATAATGAGCAAAACTACGGTATCAGTGTAGCCTAGGTTATAGAATAATCAAAACCAGTTGAAACTTGTATTTTATTTATAAGCACAATCTTATGGTCATAGAGACACTGTTATATCTAATTTTTCTCCAATTTACTCATAAGTTATCATCGTATCTGACTTTCATTTGGATTTCCTGCTTCTTAATTGTTTTTAGGATTTAGTATTTTAGGTCCATAATGTAATCACAAGATGACAAGGACACGTCAAAAAATGAAAAGTAAAGAACCAAATAGCAAGTCACAACTACAGAAAGTCAAAAATACAAATCCACCAGCGTGTTGTCCAACATTAAAAACTCACTGATGGAACGGAGCATTGCTTTCACTTTAAATTACAATTTATACTCATTTCTAAGAAAATTCATTCAACACTCTATCAATCTTAGTAGTGATAAATTATCTTCAAATAAAATTTCAATTATTAGGTTGAAAATTAAACATTTTGATATTGAATGTTTACAAGACTTCAATTGCAAGGCTTTTCTAGAAATTCAATTTCCCTTTCAAACACTCAAGAAAAATATACAAAATAATGCAATCAAAATATAGCTTTAGAGTAATTTTTTGTGTGTTTCAGGTAAATTTTTTGTGTGTTTCAGGTAAATTTTTCATCCAATAAAATTTCAATTATTAGGTTGAGGTTTTTCAGTTGTTGAAAATTAAAGACTTGAATATTGAATGTTCACAAGATTACCATCCTTCAACTACAAACCTTTTTTAGAAATTCAATTTTCCTTTCAAACACACAAGAAAAATATACAAAACAATGCAATACATATAGCTTTAAAGTGATTTATTTGTGTTTTTCAGGTAAATTTGTCACGATGAATGATGAACTGCTGGAACGGTCATTGCGACTACTGGATGAAACCACAAGGACTCCAATATCACATGCTTTTCGGGCTCCAAGATCAACCAATAATAGCCCAAGTGAGTATTGTCCACAAACCAGCCTACAAATCCAAGTTAGCAGTCCATCTTGTTAAGTACTTACTTGTGTCTGTCTTCCTGACAGTCTGATGGCTAAGTTGTTGTCATTTTTCTTCTTCACGGCGGGTGATTTCTTCCAGAGTATGTCGTGTATGTTGAAATATGCTCTTCAACATCCTCCGCTCCAATGAGGTCCACGTTAATTTGATTAACATCTGTTTCTATTCATGTCTATCATCCAACGAAGCAGATAGCACTAACCTTTTCTTATAGCTCCGTAACGTTGCCAGATCGATTCTCAGAATTAGGAATATAATTAACTAAGATCATGGGCCATATGAATAAAGTTGAGCATTTGCTTATACTTCTAAAATATGGAGCATTGCTTCATTTTCTATGAATAAAAGTGAGCAAAAACCTTTTGCTCATGCTCATCAAAAAAATAGTTGAGCATTTCCTCAAAGCTTTTGCTCAAATTGTATGAATAAACTAGAGCATTTGCTCAACTTTTGAAGCAAATGCTTCAAAAAAGGTGAGTCTATTCTAGAGCAGCTTATCACCTTTTGCTCATAGTGAAATGGCTCAAAACTAATCCGTATGAGGAAGAGGAAACTATACCAGATACGATCACAACCAATAGTTGAGAACTATAAAACTCTTATTAGATTCAACCATGATAATATCACCATTATCCCTATAAAAAAATAATACAAAAGATAGCTACCTGTTATAAAGATAGCCATCACAAAATAGGAAATAGGCATTTAAGAAGATGAGATTTAGACGATTATAAGAAGGCTATTGATATTATAAGAATATGCTGAAGATTATTATAGAGATGACATTTTTCACGCTATTATTTCAAAATTCTAAACTCACTAACCTAAAACTATTCCAAATAGAAAACAGAGCAGACGACGCAAACACAAGCGGTGCACCTTACTTGCATATTTAGCGCTTCCGTGAGCTATAAAAACAAATTAAGGCTACAAAAGCAAATCAGCTGATGAAAAATCTTTAAAATATGTAAGCATTTGCTCCAGAGTTCAGGAGCATAAGGTAAAGCTTATTCATATAAAAATGAGCAAATGCTTTTGCTTCTACCTTTTGCTCATGAGCAAAACCTTATGCTCCATGCTCTTGCTCGTAAGCATTTGCTCTGGTTTTATTCATATGGGTCATTATTTTATCTCAATCAAGGAAATTTATTATTCAATCATTGGAAAATATATTCTCTTGGTGAATAAAATATAATGGATAATTTTAAACAAGAGTGAACAGTTGATATTACATCAGATATAGCGGTGTCAGCTAAAGACAGTGGCGAGGGAGAGAATCGTCAACGCTGTCCTCCTGCCTTTCTCAACTGCCATTATAGCCTAACGTGAACCTCACTGTATAAATTAATTGACCGAAGCGAAGCTGAGGTCTTAGTTTTGACTGGAACGGCTTTTGTCTGTTTGTTTGTTTGTACCGCAGTTACAGTCGCAGTTATTGTCCGATTTGGATGAAATTTGGTATGCAAGTTCTTTGAAACAAGGCGCAGAAACGTATGTGTAACGATTTTTGATAAGACCTCTGGTTTTTTTTGTAATTTAAAAAAAACGGAAACCAACCTCTATCCAGAAAGGATGTGTCTTTGAAGATACAGCAATTCATGTTTATACTTTCTCGCATTTATTGTTACGAGCACCTGGTGACCAAGTTGGTTAGTCCGTGGCTTCTCACACTGTGGGACCCAGGTTCAAATCTCGTTCCTACCAATTTTTTTTGCAGATGATACTAATTATTGTTTTATCTTATTCTAATAATTTATCATTATAAAATAAATTATTATGATAGATAGAATAATTAAATTGAATCATATTATATAATTATTGAATTGATTTATCAAATTAATTGGATAAATTATTTTTAAAAAATCTTAATTGTATTGGAGTCCAATACTGACTGCAGTTGTAGAAAAAAATTGTATGTAAGGGTATAAAGGTTAAATATAAAGAAAATAAAAATCTCAGTGCCCTTTTTTAAAATATTTTATCACTAGTGATAAAAAAGGGTACTGAGATTTCTATTTTCTTTATATCTATATTACAAGTAGCCCTATACAGGAAAGAGATATATAAAGGTTAATTTTGTTTTTCTTTTTGTGTAGTTGAGAAGTTGATATTGTGGTAATAAATTATTCATAATGAATGAAAAACACTAAGAAATTGTAAAAAAAGCATATTTATTGATACTTAGAAAGGACGGTTACGGTGACTACACCATTGTCAACCTCTTATAAACTCTGATAAAGACCGAAACCGGTCTTTCTAAGTATCAATGAATTTGTGTTGTTTGACAATTTCTTAGTATTTTTCATTTGAAAGGTAAAATTTGTATGTATTTGATATAAAGGTACCTCCTTGATAAGTCCAGTGTTCCTTCAAACAGTGTCTCTAGCACTTTCAATGGAGAAAATAATAGATGACATGGCTAAATCTTCATATTGAATGAAAAAGACTAAGAATATGAATAATTACCACAATATCAACTTCTCAACTCTCACAAAAAGCTAAATCTTCACAATATTCTGTACTTATTGTGCTGGCCCTTCTCATTAGATTGAAAGTTGTATTCATGAGCGAGGTCTACTGTTCGCAGAACTACTAGTATGTTGTATGTTGGGATTGATTGAATCTGAAATGTGTTTGTTTGCTCGCTTCATAGGACTCTCAGGTAGTTTTCAGCCGAAAACGAGAAGTGCACATCCAAGAAAATCGACAGTGTTCGACTCTTCAATCACACTGAACCCTGGCGAATTGTCGAGAATTCTAGATGGCATACCAGACAAAACTACTACCTTCAAAAATGTCCAAGGTACGTGATTGCTTTAATTCATTCATTCATTCATTCTTCTTCTTCTTCTTCTTCTTCTTCTTCTTCTTCTTCTTCTTCTTCTTCTTCCCCAATCGGGAATGTGCAACTAGCGCCCAGCGGTCAGAATGTGTTTGGCCACTCACAGATTGAACGTAACAAAGTGAACGTCCGTGACGTCATCACGAGTGATGCCATTTTGCTCTCACCAGCAGCCGACATTACGTTCCCCGACTGAAGGAGCGAAATTCAAATTCACTACAGTATCCTAAGGAAGCTTCAAGCAAAACACGACTGTATTATGACAACATATTTATTAGCCAAGTTAATGAGATACATATTTCTATCCTATAATTCCATTCTAATTGATATTGAAAGATTGGGCTAGAATCATGATTGTACGAACAATCATTCATTAAGATACAGTCATCTTGAATGAATAATCTCTGTCAAATTGGTTCTAGCAAACACAAAACACATCGTCTTAATCATTCATTTTTATGTGTTGACTTTTCATTTCTGAATTTTTTTATGACAAAGACAATGTGGGTGATAGATAACGATATATTATTTGAATACTTAAAACCTTCAAATACTAATAACTTTGAACCTCCGTCACTCAGCGTAGCAAACATATCAACACTGTTCATTTTCTCACTCATGGTGACAGCCTGAAAGAGTCAATATGTGCTAATTATCGAAAATTGATGGGGTGGTGTGATTTTGACAAACCGGGGGATTCCCGGTCGTCAACCTTTTCAACATACTGTCAGAGCTGGAAATTCGATGTATTCATGATTTCAAAATTAGTCACAAGTCGAGATAAATCAATGGAACACTTTTGGAGTCGATTAGGAAGGAATGGTCGGCTGAAGCAGATGGTTGTCGGAAAGTTATATACCGTTATCACTTCCAGAGAGAGAGAGAGAAAGAGTGAGAGAGAGACGACAGACAATACTGTGAA
>NW_024091656.1:0-19366 GCF_014356525.2 Nilaparvata lugens
ACTTAGAGCTTGTTCACATGACAGCGACTTACGCTCGGTTGTCGAGCGGCTCGATTTGCCAGTCTCGTACACATGACAGCGATTCATGAGCGATTTGCCCCCGGTTAAGTCTGAGATTACAACCGCCGCGATTCGCCGGCGACTACTAAAACCGAGCGATCGCGCGACAACCGAGCGTAAATCGCTGTCATGTGAACAGGCTCTTAAAAGCACTGACAATGCAATCTTATCGAATTTCAAAAGAAGGAAAAACGATCATTGGGTACTTGAAATATAAAGGAGTGCACATAATAAAGACATTTTATAGTTTACAATTGCATCATGCCTTTATCCCTGTGCTTTTGTCCAAGTTTTACTAGGTACGTTAGTTCTCACTTGAATAGAAAATGTACGTTACACGTTAATGTACGTTTCACGAAAGAAAGAAGTTAATTGGAGGGAACGGAGAAGTAGAAGGAGAAACAGAAGAAGTTTTTCAGTTCTGTGTGTGGAGATCTGAAAATTCCTAACCCAAGTTATCCAATTCAATGTAACCGAGTACTGTGAGACGATCCTATACGTTAGCAAGAGAAGGGAAATTGCACGTAAATACTGCTACTAGCCGTCAGGCTCGCTTCGCTTGCCATATCCGTCTAGCCAGGGGGCTCCGCCCCCTGGACCCCTGACTGGATTGTCCAAGAATGAGATCAGCAGGCTCGCCTGCATTTTTCATTTGAGCATTTCTATCATATGTTAGGACGATCCAGTCGGGGGTACAGACTAAACGTCTGGCTAAACGGATATGGCGAGCGAAGCGAGCCTGACGGCTAGTAATATAATATTACGAGGAATAGCTCTGATTGAAGTAGCAGTGCCCAATCAATTTTTCCACGATAAATGCACTTCAATCTTCAACTTGGTGCCAACCTAACAAAGTCAACTCAACTTAATGCCAACCTGACAAAATTATTAATTTAGTAACCAGTTAACAACTGTTTCGAAGAGGTACTCTCTCTAGATTATAGTTCTATATTAACATATGTTATGGCCTTTTTTCAATTATAATTAAGAGAATAAGAAGAATATACATGCTAAAAGAGGAACTTCAAATCCTTAAAAACCACCCTTAGAGTTAAAATATTGCCAAAAGATTTCTTAGTGCGCCTCTAAAGGGCCAACTGAACATACCTACCAAATTTGAACGTTTTTGGTCCGGTAGATTTTTAGTTCTGCGAGGTAGTGAGTGAGTGAGTCAGTCAGTGAGTCAGTCAGTCAGTCAATGAGTGAGTGCCATTTCGCTTTTATATATATATAGATAGTACAACTGCATTGTACTATATTTAGATATCTATAGTTATGCTTATTATACTTTGATGAACTGATTACGCTAATGTGAGATTTACTTTGTACTGTCAGCATTGTTTTAATGGGAATTATCGATGATATTCATTGAGGATGCTGAAACTATCACAATCTAAACAGAATCTCACTGTTGTACCCTACCCTATCATAGAATAAACAATCCAGTGTAGAAGTATAGAAGTGTTCTCCCACTCTTCTTATACCAACTAATATATCCTAGACGAATCCTGGGAGGAATTCTAGAATATATACATTACATTCTTAGCAATTTTCTTCGTTGCAGTATTCGACTCTGATTTCTGAAATATAATATGAGAGCCAACTACACTCTGACATGTCTTTGGCAAGACAACACTTCTCTCGTGATTCAAGTAAGTATTGTGCAATAATTCGGGGTTGGGTGTTTCTGACACTTTACAAATTCGAATTACTACTGTAAGAAGATTGGGGTGAGACTAAGTAGAGAGAGAATGACTAGGTGATGAATGGAAGAGGAAGAAGGAGAAGAAGAAGAAGAAGAAGAAGAAGAAGAAGAAGAAGAAAAAGAAGAAGAAGAAGAAGAAATAAGAAGAAGATGAAGAAGAAGAAGAAAAAAGAGAAGACGCAGACGAAGAAGAGGAAGACGAACAAGGAGAGGAGGAGAAGGTGGAGAAGATGAAGGTTGAGTAGAAGGAGGATAAAGTAAATAATACAGTATTCCTCATGAATTGAGTAAGTGGTGGGTGGTTTCCCACTACATTCTAGATTACACTACATTTCTGATGAAATAAGAAGAAAGAAAAATAAAACGAAAGAGGGAAAAGAGAGGCAGGATGAGGTGAAGTTGAAGAAGTTGAAGGGAAGATTAAGGAGATGGAAAAGTTGACGAAGAGAAAGAGAAGAGAAAACTTGGAAAATGAAGGAGGTGTATAAAGAAAAGGCGAAAAAGACAAATACAAAAATGAGAACAGTTGGAGGAGAAGAGGAGGAAGACAAAATTCAATGACAAGAAGCGGAAGGTGTGGAGGATAAGAATAAAGAGGATGAGGTGGAAGAAGAAACTAACTGGCTCACCACAACAAAAGACAGTGCGAGACGTAATCGTAAACTAACTCTTAATTTTGAGCTGAACAATTCACTCTACCCTATTGTGGAATTCACTTTGAAATATCAGCATTGGTTGAATGGGAAACATGTATGTTATCTATATGGAATGCTGACAATTTAGAATGAAGCTCACTCTGAACCATCCTACTCATGTAGATTCGAATAAATTCTCCTTTACGACTTTCTCAACGCTGCTTGCTGAATCCCAGATTCTTCTGTCTCTTCTTCTTCTTCTTCTTCTTTTTCTCCTCCTCTTTGGTCTCACATTCTCATTACTGGCATTCCTTCAACCAGTAATATGACTCTCAATCTAGTTCGAGTCCCCCTTTGGATTTCCCCTAGAGGGATAGAAATAAAATATCCCCCTACTAAACTATTCTAATGTAACTGACCTACTGACTTAATTGACGTAATATACGTCTATTTTAAAGCTATTGGTGCTAATTGTGTAATGTTTTAAGTTTTATAAGGCTGGCATTGCATTTTCATAATTTTCTATTTACATGATTCTCACAAGAGCCCTTATGTGGTTGACAACGAAATAAGAGATGAGATCAGATTTATTCATGCATACTTGACTTGTGAATTATCTACGCCGAAATTTAAAAATTCTACGAGAAAGAGAGAATAGTGGAGAAAGATAGAAGAACAGCGTTGCCGATTATCTTCCTTGTCACTGCTATTTATAGAGGATAGCTGATACCGGTATATTTGATGATAATTTACGATAATAATAATTTGTTAATTGTTTATTTATGTTGAAAACGATCAATTGTATTTAATTAGTCAAGAAAGAAATATTTTTCAATGATTTAATAATAGATTTCTATAATCGAGATAAAATATTTCTATAATTGATCATATTTATATATCTTTAAACGATCTGGCATCGTTGCAGAGCTAGAAAAGGATATCAACAGCAATGTTTTATCAAATACTGCCATTGTAAAGCGGACCTCACTATAGCAAAATTCATTGTATTTCACAAAGTATGAAATGGAAAAAAACTGTTTAACAGCACCTATATGATGTGAATTTCTATAAATGATCTTGTAATTTAATTCGAAAATCATAACTAATTCGGAGTATGAACCCAGTTGCTGGCACTTTAGTGGCAGAAATACGAACTAACCAACTCGGCTCATGGAGTGATTCTATTGGCCGGAAAGTGATGGCCTCTGATTGGCTAGTCACGCCCACTGTGTGTGACTAAATAGTTCGAATGAAGTATCTGGATTTGAACTAGAACTAATATCTTTTAGTTCTATTGTCCTTATAGTTCTATCTTCAAATCTAATTGTGCCGATAAAATTTCAATCATTATTAATTCCATGAGAACGAATCAGAGAAGTCGACTTATTACAAAGACCATCTCTGATTGGTTCTCGTAAAATTAATCACGTTTAAAATTTAACTGGCTTTTGTTCAACCGGGCCCTAGTGTTGTAGCTATGTAGCCTTGTTCCTTGTTCCACTGGGACCTATCAGCACAGTAAGATCTTCACAGTATCCTCTTTCACTCAGTTTTTAATTATGAAAACCAATCATTCACTGACCAATACGCCTTAAATTCCATTTAACGCATTATTAACAGTGAAATTAGTTTTTTCAGTCGATTTTAATAATTTCATATCTTCCTGTAATAAAGTTATGTAAAATCTGTGGTGTGGACGAGGAACCCATGTGGAAATAATATAAAAATCAAATAAACCAATCCAAATTTTCATTAATAGTGAATTTCGGGGCACCAAACTTCTCTTGTTATTTATTTATATTGATAAACAGAACTCAATTCTTTAAAATGATTAGGGAGGACTAATAGTCTCAGCCCAAAACTGTTTCTTCCCCGAATCTTGATTTATACACTATAAATATTCCAAAATGTAGGTAGGCCTATGTTCCATACACTTGAATTCAGGCAAAATTTTCAGTCCAAATATTTGAAAACATAGAAGTTCTAATTTAGATTGTTCACAAACCAAATTGAATAACAAAATAACATTCACTAATCACTTTGAACTGTAAAATGATGATTAACTTTGAATATCATGATATATACCATCTCATGTCAACAAATCAGATTATTTTTGATTGAGTCAATTAAAATTTCTAGATTTCTCGCGAGATACGGTAAACTAATTGATTACACAGCTGATCTCCCACACAGGCACACACATCTTCTGTTATCGACAGAAGACGAAATTATCATCTGTTTTTCCAAAGATAATTATCATTTTCATGTCCTTTAGCAAGTTTTTCCAGGGATGAGACCTAGTGCAATCAAATTTTTATATCATAAGCCCACTATGTTCCAAATTCGTGAAAATCATTAGAGCTGTTTTTCGAGAGCCATTGAACATGAATTACCAGATATAAAAATATAAACAGATATACAGAAATTGCTTGCTTAATATAATAGGATTTACATCTAATAATATACTCATCAAAAAAGGAATGAAAACTCTTGTTATTCCTCCTGAACCTTCATTCCACGACCTTGACCTTGACCTTGAGGTTAGGTTAGGTTTGTTAGGTTAGGTTAGGTTAGGTTGAAAATTTTTTCCTAAGTTAGGTTAGGTTAGGTGGAGAATTCTGGCACAGTGCGCCAGAACACACAATATTTTACTACTCTAGTGATATTATCAGAAATAAGAGGAAAACTATTTTTATACCCCCCGAACTTGATAGAATCCCAGTTCAAGGACACAGCCAAACTATAGGACACTTATCCCTACTTACATTTTCACTGGTAAAGTAATAAATCCAGATTTGAATCGGAAACTTGGTCCTAGGTGTGAAATGAAGTATCAATAATACAAAGTTCCAGAATCATGGAGTCTTGTGAAAATTCTAGTACGTTTAGAACTGAAACTTTCTAAGAGAAGTCACTGACCTGCATAAATCGTTTGTTACAATAATCCTCTTATTCAAAAGTTGCAACACTGTTATTCGACTAATATTTCTTGTACTTTCTGATATTGTACTCTTTTGTTCGAGGAATTTCTCTTCTTCCACTCTACTTGGTCCTTTCAACTCAAGTTTTGTACTTTCCCTCTTATTCTTTGTTTATTTATTTCAATTTATTTATTATTTTACAAAGGCGACTTTCTAGAAGTATTTTAAGCCTAGGTGATGATGATGAGATAAATGATAATACAATGATAGTAGAACTATGAATGAATAAAAATTATAGGTTATGCTATCCACTTGAATTGATTTGAGTCCACTTTTTAGTCCAGAAATAAAAAAACTAGAAATTTTGAATTTGATTTAATTTGATTAAAACCCGGATATAATAGAATGATTACATTCAATAAACTCTCAGTACTTGAAGATATGGAGTTATTAAGAATAAAATCTGGTGTGGCGCACTCACACAACTTTCCTTGCCGTTATGAAAATTGATCACCTGACGCTAGTGTTCACGCGCATCTCAAGTCTACTATTCAAATACTTGAGCCAGCTGGTGACAGGGCAATAACGCTGGAGACACATGAGGTCTGCTATCTCTTCATAGTGAATGATATAATAGAATCAACAATAATTTGCAATTGAATAATCACTTTTTCTCGAATTTAAAGCTTATTTTCAATTTTAGGTGAAAATGTTACTGAACATTAATTGTAGAGATTTTCTTGCTCAATCTACTCCACTTGATTTTTTTTGTTTCAGTTGTATCTGAAGCCTGATAATTCAGAATCTATCTGCATTGATGGGGCGGAGCTCCTGAAATTTTTACAGATATTGGACTTGTGGCAATTGATAGAGCTTATCGATGACTATTTTAGGTATGAATTTGATCAAAATCGTTGGAGCCGTTTCCGAGAAAATCACGAAAAACCCTGTTTTTGACAACATTTTCGCCATTTTAGCCGCCATCTTGAATTGCATTTGATCGAAATTTTTTGTGTCGGATCCTTATAGTGAAAGGACCTTAAGTTCAAATTTCAAGTCATTCCGTTTATTGGGAGATGAGATATCGTGTACACAGACGCACATACACTCATACACACACACACACCACACACACACACACACACACCCACACACACACACACACCACACACACACACACACACACACACACACACCAACACACACACACACACACACACACACCACACACACACACAACACACACACACACACACACACACACACACACCACACACACACACACACACCACACACACACACACACACACACACACACACACACACACACACACACACACACACACCACACACACACATACAGACCAATACCCAAAAACCAGTTTTTTGGACTCAGGGGGCCTTGAAACGTATAGAAATTTAGAAATTGGGGTACCTTAATTTTTTTCGGAAAGCAATACTTTCCTTACCTATGGTAATAGGGCAAGGAGAGTAAAAATTTGAACCAGAAATAAAACACAAATTAATTCACTCAAAGCACAGCTGTTCATGTTCTTTCCCCCTTGTTACTTTCCTTGCCCTATTACAATAGGTTAGGAAAGTATTGCTTTCCGAGAAAATTAAGGTACCCCAATTACTGAATTTCTATACGTTCCTCTATACTCAGATCCTCTGAGTCCAAAAAAGTGGTGTGTGTTTGTGTGTGTATATGAGTGTATGTGCGTCTGTGTACACGATATCTTATCTCCCAATTAACTGAATGTCTTGAAATTTGGAACTTGAGGTCCTTACAATATAAGGATCCGACACGAACAATTTCGATCAAATGCAATTCAAGATGGCGGCTAAAATGGCGAATATGTTGTCAAAATCAGGGATTTTCGCGATTTTCTCGATAGCGGCTCCAATGATTTTGATCAAATTTACCTAAAATAGTCATATTGATAAGCTCCATCACCTGCCACAGGTCTCATATCTGTAAAAATTCCAGGATCTCCGCCCCATTTATGCAAAGTTTGATTCCCAATTATCAGGCATCAGATAAAATTTTGGCTCAGATCTTTGAATAGTAGACTTGAGATGCGCGTGAATACTAGCGTCAGGTGGTCAATTTTCATAACGGCAAGGAAAGTTGTGTGAGTGCGCCACACACATCTTTTTATGTTGTTCCTTTCTTAATTGTACGGGTGATTGAGGAATTTCTCTTTTTTCACTTCATTAGACTCCTCAACTTAATCTTTTTTACTTTCCCTTTCCCTCTTATTCTTTGTTCTTCTCCCCTTTTTTTATATTTTTTCTAGTATGTTTCTTCCTGTCATCAGTTAGATACAGATATCAATGACATCATAATATATAGTATATAGATCATATTTGCATATTCTAAACTGTAGTTAGATAAAGATGTTAATGACATTATAACAGATAACATTATTATGAGTCATATTTGCAGATTCCAAACTTTGATCAATGTAATCACTTGTTATTGTAAACTTAAAAGATAATATTTATTCACTAATGATAATGAATATGTTATTCTTATTTGCCTATTCTAAACTTTGGCCATTTGTTATCACTCGTTACTGAAAAGTAGAACTCTCTCCTGATTATGAAGCAATAAATAAATACGTTTAATTAAGGAATAGTTAGTCTTAAGTCAGATTTGTAAGTGTAACATTGTTGTGCAGGCGCTGCCTGAATAAAGTATTTTTAAAAACACATCGTTCTCTCCTAAACCCATAACTATCGACGATATTTCCCTATCTCTCTTATCCAAGTTTGAATCCGAACTCACTCTTCCATTCTTAATCCTTAAAATAGCGTTATTCGTCTGCTACTCTCAAATTTCAATCCAATTCTCTCCTCACTCAATTTTTTCCTCTCTCACATGTTGTAAGATCAGATATGTAGTACCTGAGTGTAACTATATGAATGTAGGCTTGGATGAGTATATAATACCGAGGGGAAGAGCTGCCAATTCTATCAGCGGCGAACTTATTCAACCGCGTGTGCTCCGGGGATGCCGTGATCATGATAGAGAGTGCGTCCTAACAGAGTTGTCGATGAAAAATGACAGGCATCGTCTCAACTACTAGAGAAAGAAGAACGCCATGGAGGAGAAGGGAGAAGAAGAACAGGAAGAAGAAGTTAAAGTAGAAGATTAGCAAGAAAAAGAAGAGCAAGAAAAAAGATGTGGAAGAAGAAACAGAAGCAAGAAGGGAAAGAAGGTGACGAGGAAGAAGAAGAAGAAGAAGAAGAAGAAGAAGAAGAAGAGAAGAAGAAGAAGAAGAAGAGGAAGAAGAAGAAGAAGAAGAAGAAGAAGAACTAGAACAAGAAGGAAAAGAAGAAGAAGCATCAGTACAACATGAATAATACGGAGAAGATGAAGGAGTAGAAGCGATTAGAAAAATGAAGAATAAGAAGTGAGAAGAAGCAGGAAAAGAGAAAGAATCTTCAAGAAAAAAAAAGAGAGGAGAAGGAAGAAGAAAAAGAAGCAAGAGGGAGAATAAGAAGAAGCATCAAGGAAACGGTAAAAAAGAAGAAGTTCTGAGAAAAGGAGAAGAAGTAAAATAAGAACAAAAAGGAGTATAAGAAGAATGACAAGAAGCGAGAACGAGAATAAGTTGGAAGAGAAAGAGAGAAGAAGAGAAGAAGAAGGACTGAGAGATGAAGAGATGAATAAGAAGAAGCAGAGAAGAGAAAAAATGACAGGTCTGGCGTCTATAGTACATGGGAACGGCTTGTTCTTGTGGAGAAAAACAGCATTAACATGGCAGGCACTAGCACTTATAGATCAGATCAGATCGTTCAATCACTCAATCATTCACGCCTCACTCGTCGATCTCTCTATAATCCCGACAAAGAGGGTACGAGGTAGAATAATCAGTGGTGAAGCAAGAGGGTGGAACTGAGAAAGAATAGACGGGTGGAGTGAGCCAGGAAGATTTCATGAATTGAGGAAGGAACATAACGGATAAGATGTGAGTTTAGAAGAGGAGATGGAGTTTAGTTTGAAAATTTGAAGTGTTCATAACCCATACTATCAAACAAGCAATTTCTGTTTATATGTTTATATTATGTTTGTATGTGACTGGATCTCGAAAACAAATTTCACGGAATTTGGAACATAGTAGGTTTATGATATAAAAATTCGATTGCACTAGGTCTCATCCCTGGAAAAACTCGCTGAAGGACATGAAAAGGATAATAATCATTCATCTGTTGAAAATGATCGCTAGACGATTGAAAGTACTCCAGTCATCAGTAAGTAAAAGTTTTTAATATTTACTTAATAATCGACTGCATGTCCTGTTCAAATACATAAAAAAAGTGTAATTATTCATCCTTGGAAAAACAGCTGTTAATTTGGTCGTCTGTCGATAATGGAAGATGCGAGTGCGTGTGTAGGTGTAAGACAGAATTATATTCAGCTGAACTATTGCAATCAATCGGCTTATCTCACGAGAAATATTATCTAGAAATTTTAATCGACTTGATCAAAATTTCTTATTTGTTGACATTACCAACGATAATTTTATCAAGATCCTTTATTTTTTATTCATATAACCAAATATTGTAGCAAACATAGTATATCATTCTAAATTAAAGTATATCAGAATTTTCAAAGTTAATAATTATTTTATACTTTTAAGTGATCAGTGAGTGTTATTTTGTTATTCAATTGAGTTTGTAAACAATCTAAATTCGAACTTAATTCGATCTGAACTGAAAATTGGACCTGAATTCAAGTGTATGGAACATAACCTACTTTTTGGACTATTAATAGTGTATAAATCAAAATTCGGGGAAGAAAGAGTTTTGGGCTGTGCCTTTTAGTCATTCCCAAATAATTTTAAAGAATTGAGTTCTGTTTATCAATAAATAAATGATATAAACTATGCTTTTGTACTCCGGAGCAAAGCTGGGTGCCCCGATATTTAGTGTAACAATATGATGAATTCACTCCCTGCGTTGATGATTTGTCCGTGGTTAGAGAGAGGATGACTGAATTCTACTCCTGAAGTGCGTACAGACTCGAGTGCCACGAACACGCGTATTTCACCGTATTATAACCGTATTTGTACAGAAACAGTGAAGAAGATACAGATTTAATCTTAGAGACAGCTGATGAAAAGTGAAATGCTAGTGTTCGTGGCGCATAAGTCTGTACATACTTTCATACTACTGTATTAGTATTGGTATTGTAGTAGTTATAAATAAGTCTATCCTTGTTCCATGGAAATACACCATCCTTGTTTGTGTTTGGAACAGAGTACAGGAGTTTAATGACATAATATTGATTCGTTTGCGCTCGTGCCCAAATTAGATTCCTCATAATTTATCATCAAATAATGAACTTTACTCATTCAAATATTATTGTTTCAATCTGTTAAATCAACTTCCTCCATCCACAGTTAACAGCTTCTTAACAAGATCAATCAAGCTACAAAATTCATAACCGAACTTGAATGTTCAAATATTTACCAATTGAGATATTGATTGAAACTTTTATGTTCAAATATCAACCAACTGAGATATTGATTGAACATTATTCAATATTGTTATTGTCAATATTATATTGATTATCAAATATTACTATTGAGTTATATTGATTTCAGTTCTTCCAAGTTAGCAGGAACGCAAAAGTGGGGTTCTCATGTTGATTGGTTGATCAGTTGATGAAGTAAATAACCGTAACCGCGTTCATTGATCACCGACTTCTCTGGGGATTCCTCTGCCAATCAATCTTTCTTCTTCTTCTTTTCTCTTCTTCTTCTTCTTCTTCTTCTTCTTCTTCTTCTTCTTCTCTTCTTCTTCTTCTCTTCTCTTCTCCTCCTCTTTCTCCTTCTTCTTCTTCTTTTCTTCTTCTTCTTCTTCTTCTTCTTCTTCTTCTTCTTCTTATTCTTCTTCTTCTTCTTCTCTTCTTCTTTTTTCTTCTCTTCTTCTCTTCTTCTTCTTCTTCTTCTTCTTCTTCTTCTTCTTCTTCTCTTCTTCTTTTCTTCTTTTCTTCTTTCTTCTTCTTCTCTTCTTCTTCTTCTTTTCTTCTTCTTCTCTTCTTCTTCTTCTTCTTCTTCTCTTCTTCTTCTTTTCTTCTTCTTTTTTCTTCTTCTTCTTCTTCTTCTTTTCTCTTCTCTTCTTCTTCTTCTTCTCTTCTTCTTCTTTTTTCTTCTTTCTTCTTCTTTCTTCTTCTTCTTCTTCTTTTCTCTTCTTCTTCTTTCTTATAACTTTATCGTCTTCTTCTTCTTCTTCTTCTTCTTATTCTTTCTTCTTTCTTCTTCTCCTTTTTTGTCTTCTTCTTCTTCCTCCTCTCCTCCTTCAACTTCATCATCTTCTTTTTCCTCTCCTCGTACTTCTTCATTCTCTTATTCTACTTCTTTTCCACTTTCTCCTTCTTCTACTCTATCCTTCAACTTTCACTCCTCCTCCATCATCTTCTCTTCTGCTTCTACTATCTTCTTCCTGCTATCTTTCTCCATCTTCTTCTTCTTCCTCTCCTACTCCATCATCACCATCATCATCTTTTCCCTCTTCTTCTTCCCCATAATAATCTTTTACTTCTTTATAATGATCTTCTCTATTTTCTTTTTGTACTTCTCCTTCTTTCTCCCCCCTCCTCTATCTTCTTCTCCCTCACCTCCTCCATTTTCTTCTTCTTTTTCCTCTCCTATTGCTTCTTCTACATCTTCTTCTTCTTCTTCTTCTTCTCCGTCTCCTACATCTTCTTCTTCTTCCTCTTTTTCCTCCTTCTCCTTCATCTTCTTCTTCTCCCTCTCCACCATCTTCTTTTTCCTCTTCTTCATCATCTTCTCCGTCTCCTTCTTCTATCTTCTTCCTTCTTTCCTCCTCTTCCCCATCATCTTATTCTTTTTCTCCCTTTTTTCCTCTTCTGTTCCCCGGTTTCTAGTTGGTATATTACATCTACTTGTGCCTCATTTGTCCCCATAACCTCAATTAATTCAGAGCTTCCTTTCACGAATTCTTGTTACAGCTTGCCTTGCCAACTCCCCACGCTAATCTAGACTGACTAGTTGGACCACTGACGGTGTCTTCAATTAGCCTTGACGTCGCCATCATTATTAATTCCTCCTCCTTTTTCTCTATCCTCATCATCTTTGTTCACCTTCTCCTCCCAAACATCAACAATCCTTCTCTCTCTTTCTGTGTTGTTTGTCAATTTTTTTATTATTCCCATAAACTCTCCATACCATCTACATCACTTTTCATAATTTGAAGTATGATAGACTAATAGTTCTGTGAACAGTAGACCTCGCGCAGTTAAAAACCACAGTCTCCATCTGAGTGAATTATGTCCTGTCCTGACATGTCGGCGAGATATCGGTGTGTAAACAACTAATGGCTGTTTGAGTTGTTGTATCGACAATAACTATTAATATTGATTAGCATTACAATGCTTATAATTTGTTGTAAACAACTATGCCATTATCATCAAAAGCTTACCGAGTTGAAAGCAGAGAAAAGTGAGGAGAAAATATTAAGTAACTTCGAGTTATCAATATCGCATGCCTCATTGCTTGTAATTAATAGTCCACGCGACAGCTGATTTTTTACCAAGTTACATTGATATTATCTTGCGTGCGTTATTGCATGCAATTGATAATTTATTCGGTAGCTGATTTATGATGAATAAATAGAATAAATGAATAATTGAATGGAAAAGACTGAGGAATTGACTTTCAGTCAACTGAAAGTAAATTTTGTTATCATGGCGATTCTGTTGCTTGAGCCGCCATTTTGTCAAACCGTTGAGTGGGAGGAGACTGTCTAGCTGGGCCAATGGCAGGCGTTCATGCCCTTGACCAATAGCAGAACTCGCCTACTAGTATAATTCTGCTGCTCTTGTATTTAGTTTTAGTTTATCAGATTGACAATGGTGTAATAACGGTCTTTCTAATTATCAATAAATCTGGTTTTTTGACAATTTCTCAGTCTTTTTCATTCATATGAATAATTACCACAATATCAACTTCTCAACTACACAAAAATAATGATAAATTTATAGTCTGATATTCACGAATAAATGAATGAATGATTTTTCTGAATAGCTGATTTATTATGAATAAATAAATTAAATGAATAAATCTATAGTCTGATTTTCACGAATAAATGAATAAATCTATAGTCTGATTTTCACGAGAATATTGGCGTTCGAAGGAGACTCCTTTTTCCTTTTGTATTATCCTTAAAATACAAAATTGCAAAAAACCTTATATATACGTCGACGCAAAATTCAAAAAGGATCATACCAGTCAAATTTCATGAAAATCTATTGCTGCGTTTCGCCGTAAATGCGGAACATATAAAAATTATAAACATAAAGAGAAATGCAAAACCGTCGACTTGAATCTTAGACCTCACTTCGCTCGGTCAATAAAGGCAATTATTTATCCATCTATCTACAATCGTCTACTTCATCCCCACTTCTCTTCCTTCCTTTGTCTGTTATCATTGACTACTAGAATGAAAAGTTTTTCTTCATTCCACCACCTTCCATTCCATTTTCCGAAAATTCCCCAACTCAGTTTTTCTCATCCTTCAACTTCTTCTCCTACTACGCCTTTTCCAATTGTATAAATAAATAAAGTTTAAAATTCTCTTTTATTATATGTTATTGTATTTTGATCAATAGTTTTATTCACTTATATTAATCTTATGTAATCTTAATACATAATGTAATCTATTTTTTTCTGTTCTTATGTAAATTTGTCTTTTTTTGTAAAGGGTTGTGTGGCAGAGAAGACCAGGAGTCCTAATTCCGCCCTAATAAAGGCATATAATCAATCAATCAATCAATCTTCCAGTACTCCTTCTTCTTTATTCCCTCTCCTTCCATTCCACCACTGCCTACCAGTCCTTCTGCTACTCCTCCCTCCTACTCCACTTCCATTCCCTTCTCTTCTTCTTCTTCTTATTTTCTTCCTTCCTCCTAATCTCTATCTTTATCCTCCTCCTTAATCCTTCTCCTCCTCACCACATCCTACCACTTTATTAATCTTTCACTTCCTCCTTTCCCCCTCATCTCCTCCTATGTCATTTTTCTCCTCCTGCTCCTGTTCCTGATCCTCATTCTCCTCGTCTTACTCTTTCTCCTCATCATCCTCTTCCTCCTACTCCTCCTCCTTCTGCTCCTGTTCCTGTTCCTCCTCATCCTACCTCTTCTTCTCTCCCACTCTCCTCTTCATCTGTTTCTTTTCCTCCCACCCCTTCCCCGCTACTTCACCCCTATTCATCTTCTTCTATCCTATTAAAATCATGGTGACTGTTTGGCCAGCCAATTAACAAGTCCTCCTTCTTCTCCTCCTCCTCCTCCTCCACCTGTTCTTCCTCCTTCCGAGCCTCTTTTTCATCCTCCTCCTCTTCTACTGCTTCCCCATCCATCTTCTCCTATCTTTTGGGAATCATGGCGACTGTTTGGCCAGCCAATTGACAAGACACCCAGTCCAATTTGCTCGATATGAGACTTGCATGTTCGTTATAAATGCTGCTCCAATTGCCACCAACCAAAATTGGCTTTCTTGTACAAATTTCACCAATTTTGGTTCGCTACTGAGCATTTAATCGGTCAAAGGCATGTATGACACATATGCTGAGGGACTCTCATTGTTACATAGTAAGAAACCTGCATATGAATTGGGTCCTCACATATGACCCGATTCGTATGTAACAACATGTGGGCATAGGGCCAGATTTTGTCCTCTATGGCAAACGTGGTGTAAGGGCTCTTGAGTCGAAGGGTTCTCAAAGAAAGGGTTGAATAGTCGAAACCGAATGTTTCCCATCAATGTATTTAGTTGAATTGGAGGAAATAATTAATGTCTATAGTGAGGTCCACGTTATAATGACAGTATTTGATCAACTTTGGCTCTGCTATCCTTGTCTATCATTCGACCAAGCCGTGTACTATCCTTTCTAGGTCCACAACGATGACATTATGTTTTTGACAGTGTAGAAAAATAATTGATTAATGCAGAGAATCGGCATCGCTATTCTTCTATCTTCATCCACTGCCATTATAACGTGGACCACACTATAGTGATAGGATGTTTCCAAGCATCTACCTTGAAATTGAGGCACGTGTAACGTGTATCATCAATTGATTCAATTTGAATGTATTCAAGTGATTGATTTGATGATTTCTTTTGTGAGCCTCAACTCCTAAAATAATTCTATATATTTATTTATTTATTTATTCGTGGATAGAATCACAAATATAAATATGTAGGAAGGAACAACAGGCTTGGCCCAAATATATTCCATTCCCAAATTTTGATAAATTAAAAAAATGTTCTAAAAATAGGTTATGTTTCTACTGTAAAACGTTCAAGTTCAATTTTCGTCCAAAAAAAAAAAAGATATATATATATCTATATATATATATATATATATATATATATATATATATTGTGAAGTTGTGCTCTGTGCCCTTGGAGGGTACCTCTCGTATGATAGAGTCCCACGTTCTGAAGCTATTATGTGAAGTTGTGAATTGTAAATCCTTCACAGTTGATACGGGTTTCTGATACTTATAAGAGCCGTCTCTAAATTCCCTCTTTTGCGAATAAATCACAAAAAAATAAGGCCTTCCGGCTCGCAAAATTACTGGGTTCAAACCTCAGCTCTAGCTCAGTGGTAGAAACATGAATATTCCAAATATAAGTAGTCACCATAAGGTTCAATGACCAGTGATGATAATCCTTACCGCTGCTTCTATGAAATTCTTGAAGAATACCAGTAAGGAAATTAAAAGAATATTGATGACGATTATCAGTAACCATGTACCACTAGAGAATAATCAGGACCAACTATAATGGTTTCTAGTTGATAAAAAACGCTCGTCGTGAATACAAGTATTCCCAATATACCCTTTCAAAATTCCTTAGAACTTACAACGCCGTTCTTGAAGCTCTCTGGATCTTTATATGATAACTGGAACCTTATTAATATAATTTTTCATATACTTGGTCTGGTATATGAGATGAATATCATCAAAGGATGATAAATATTGAGTGCTCTGAATAAGATTAATATCACTTGATTTAATAATTTTAAGTGCTGCTAAATATTGTTGATATAAAAACAGCTCAAAATGTATATCACGAGATGAGTTAGGATATAATAAAAAATTCTAGGAGTTTGTATGTTGACATAAAACACAAAATATATTCCCATAAAAAGATGTGCATAAAATATTCGATAAATCTATAATTTACTTAATCAAATGTTTTCTAAAGTCTGAATATTATCACAGGCTTTGCCAATATTCACAATAGTGAGTTTCAAATTCATAAATATATTATATTTAATACTGGTACTTAGACTTCCAATCAATACAAAATTCAGCAAATAAAAACTGTTCGGTTTATAGCTTTGATATACTATACTTTGTTCAATTAACAAAATTAATATTTAATAAATTATTATTCAAACATGAGATCTCAGGGCTTTTAATATGAGTTCGGGCTGTGCATGGAAGTAAGCTTCTACATATAATAAATAAATTTATAAAAGGTTCTTATGAACTATGTGATATTGTTCAACACGTGGTGACTTTTATTTAATTCAAATTATTGGAATAGCGCTTTTTTGTTAATTAATTACCCCACTGGACGTAGAAAAAAACGAGCTCGTTGAATTATCACTCACTGATTGAAGTTCTAGACGTTCTCGTGGATTGAATTAATTATTTCCATAATTAATTAGGTAGGCTCCTTTTCGTCACTGCTGGGCTAACGCGTGATCCAGATTTTTATAAGTTTCTTTCGAATTAAAGCTATTTTATGGGAATCTTTACAATTACGAACTCCTTGACAGCACTGAGTTCACAATAATTAACATTCAACAAAAATACATTACATTTAAAAAAGGGTTTGGCTTAATAGTCATTAAAATTTTTAAAAGGAATAAGAAAAACCCTAAACTCCATGTGCATCCTCTCCGGTCGGAATCTTAAGCCAGAAGAAGGAGGTTTTTAGAAAAATTTGCCTCTTCCTAGAATAATTCTGTAAGCTACTCTCTGATTGGCCTTCAATTATAGACTAATACAATTGGTTGCCTTGGGAATCAGGGCTTCCTCGGCTTTATAATAGAAAAAATTAAATAAAAGAAGTTTTATACAAATATATGGAGTGTTATCTTAAATGAATCATAAATAAATCGTAACATACGATTTTAATAGATAATACATTTAGTTTTTATATGAGTTTTGTATACTCTTGTTTATCATGTTTTTAGATTATAATAAATATTTATACAAAAATAATAGTGTTTGTAATTCTACACATCGACTTCCTTTAGTACCATAATATATCCTTTATGAGTGAATTTTATATGATTCAACCGGTCATATGGGTTGATCGAATAATCAGCTGATTCGTTCAGTATGATTCTGATAATTATCGATTATCCAAGATCGACTAATTCTTTTCAAAAATGTAAACAAGTAACTTAACCTCAATGTTCATGCATTTTATTTTTATAATCCGCCAATAATAAGTAAGCCGCTTTATAACTTTTTGATCTTACCAATGGGTTCTCATAATTATTAAATCACAATTATACATGTTTTCTTATCATTTGTTGATAATGCTATTACTCCTAATCGCTAATAATACTTGATTTGAGTTGTTTATCCTTTGACTAGGTCTAACCTTCTTTCCAATTTATAGTTCTATTGTATTTCATTAGTTCATTTTAAAATATTTGGTGGTATTAATTTACCACGTGACATATATATATATATAAGCTAAACATTTTGAATTTAGAGGAATTAAAACACCAAAATATATTTGAATATAACACTTAATTATCACTTCATATTGAATTAATCAAGTTATTTTATAAAATTTTGAACCCAAAAATAAACACAACTTCTCTCACTAAGCACAGCTGTAAGAATTCATTTCGCATGGTGTTGGAAGCTCTTTAAATTATCATCTTGATGAAGAAATGCGTAAGACATTGGTGAATAAAACAACCAGATATTTTTATATTTTTCACTTGTCTTTTTGTAAAAATCCTTGCAGAAAACATCCTCTATATCAACATATCAGTGAGTGAGCGTTGAAACTTTCTCTACCAACACCAAAATCGCTCAAATCTAAATTGTCTATTCATTCCCTATTATTCATTATTTGCTAATTCGCAATTTGTTTACCATCAATTTGAATAAACATCCGCTTCAAAATATGCATATCCTACAAATACACTGTGTCCCCCAAGAGGTTTACACGTTTGATTTTATAATACGAGCCCATTCAAGCACCGATCTTTTTCAAATTTTACACATCTAAAAATATTCTGGGAAAAATTCAACTCCTAACATTTTTAAAAACAAAATGGCGGCATATTGAAAAACGATACTTTAAGAACATTTAAAGGTATTTTTGGTTTTATTAATTATGTTTATTGTTGCACTTTAGGGTAATATTATTTTTAAATAAAAAACTAGAACATATCATAATCAAAACCTAGCCAAACTCCAAAATTATTCAAATTAAAATCCATCAACAGCAACACACTGATAACAGCGCTTAAGAAATGATTTGTAGGCTCTTACAAAGAAACCCGGAGAAGTTCCTCTTCTATTGATCGTTTTAGTTCCTCATCATTATTGGGTATAAATCTTTTCCTCCAAGTAACCCCATAGAAAGACATCACAAACAGTTAAATCTGGTGATCGGTGTGGCCAATCTAAAAAATCACTTCCACGATCAATCCAACGGCTATAAAGTTTGTCATTTAGTAATTTTGCTTGACATGATTTGCGAAATGAGGTGGAGCACAATTTTGTTGGAAGGTTGGGTTGCTTGATTCATTTCTGGTACCATCAAATGAGGCAAGACTACCGCAACGATGTAAACAAATCAGATAATAACTCATGACTGTAGTTTTTATAGGAGCGAATTGGTAAAATTTTCATATGCCGCCATTTCGTTTCTATTGCGGTTAGGGAGCAGAAATTTCCCCAGAATATTTTCAGAACCTACTTTGTAAATCGTGTACATTTAAAAAGTTCGGTACATGAATGGGCA
>NW_024091657.1:0-19852 GCF_014356525.2 Nilaparvata lugens
TTGCATCCATTCCATTTATCGTTTTAATTTTTTTTTTAATTCAAATTCATCCATTTTGCCATAAAATAATACAGATTGATAGAATACATATTCCAACTTACAAAATTAATTATTTTCAATATTATTACTTTGTGGGATACATCGAAATCATTGCTTGATGAATTTTATAGAGATTTCAAAGACATTCAGAAATGGCAGCGTGACCGAATTCTTAACAAAATGGCGGATCGAGGTGTGAGCGAGGTCAGCCAATGAGAGAGCAGCTTGAGAATGTTATTGGGAGAAGTGAATCAACAGCTGTCAGCCAATCACGGAGCAGTATTAGTTTCATAAGTCATCTCACAGTTTAGTCAATGGCAAAGAAGTTTGAGAATATTCTAGAAGTGTTTAGAAGTTGTCAGTCTCTAGTTATTATCTGATCATACACCAGAGTCGTTGTGAAGTGTATCAAATTATATAAAGAATATCAAGTTTGTTTTTTGGTCCTGCAAAATTATTTCTCTTATATATATTCCCCTATTTTAGTGATGATAATAGATTATAGTGTGAAATATTTCTTCTATGTTTGGTTTTAAAGCATCTAAATTTGAAAATCTATACTTTGTAGAAATAATATAAGAACTGAAAATTTTGTGAAGTGAACAACTACAAGACTTAACCTATTTCGGACTATGTGTAACCTTATCTTAATTGGGAGAGGAATAGCGCAAGGGTACCTTTTTTCATCTCCCTATCAGTTTGATGATGAACTTATTGTATGGATCAATATAATATACAGCTACTGCACTATATACTCGTGTAAACTGTACAGTCATCATTGAAGTCATTAAATACGGAATTCACTGCTTTAATTGAGCCAAGTTTGAGCTCATCCACATTTGAGCCCAAAATGTAGAGTGCGTTTTTCAATAATTTACTTGCAGAATCATTAGAAGTAATAACTGATATCCTATTAGAAGAAGTCTACAGAGAAAGTTACTCTATCTAAGCTATCTTATACAAAAAGACAGTACAATCAAAAGGGGGGAAATAATACACAATAATGTCAAGCAATTCATAAGAAAACAATTTACAATAATAAATTATGTTAGACAGTTTATAAGATCTGTGAGAATCGAAATTAGGATCTGAAATCATGGAATGTGGGTTCTCTTCAAAAAAATAACATTTCTTTATTTTTATGTAGTTGAGAAGTTCATATTGTGAACTTCTAAATTATTCATATTGAATAAGAAAACTAAGAAATTGTCAAAAACTAGAGATTTTATTGAAAGTTAGAAAGACCGGTTTCGGTTGTTACACCATTGTCAATCTCTAATAAACATCTAGTTGGATTGGAGTTTATCAGAGATTGACAATGGTGTAACAACCGAAACCGGTCTTTCTAACTCTCAATGAAATCTGTGGTTTTTGACGATCTCTTAGTCTTTTTATTCAACATTTTTCCTGAATACCATTAATAACACTCATAATATTACATGGCAATATTCATAACCGGATTCATAGCACTTTTAAAACATGATATTATTAATCATTTCCATCTCAATGCCCCATCTCACATGAAGCTAATATTCCCCACCCTACGTGAACTCATATCAACGATATGATATATAATTTATATATCAATATAATTCATATACCTGCCTCCCAATATATATTCACATGATAGATTGATCAAACCCAACGTCTCATCCAATAAAGTAGAAATTTTGCAATCAGTTTCACATTATTGACATTTTGACACCAAAAGATGAGTAATTCTCAGGTTGATGAGTGTAAGGAGACATTTTATAACATTGACAACATTTCTCGATCGTTGATATTTTTTGACGTCGCGTCAAACGAAGGAGAAGAGATTGATTGCAGATTGATTGATATTCAAGGATTGTGTAGTTGTAATCAGTATCAATCAACGGGGAGCTTCAATCAATCTTTATCCTACATGAAGACAGCTCTTATTCTGTGTGATATTATTTTTTTATGAGTATCGTGAGGAATATCACATGAAAATTATGATGTATGGTGTAAGACTGTGGATAGAATATCGTTGGAAATTATTAAATGGTAAGATTGATTGGTTTGAAGAGTTGAAATATGAAAGGTTGTAATGAAATTATATTTTTGGTATAGTATAAAGATTAATCGATGTTGAGTCAAACTGGTAGACTGTATAAGACCTGGGCATAATATTTTGATATTGAAAATGATCATGATCATTTGATAATTGTATGATGATGATGATGATGATGATGATGACTATTCAAATCAAATTCAATTTTTTTTCAATTCAAATTGTTTTATTCTGATTCAAAAATCAAATACATACAAAATTTAAAATACATCAAACATCAAAAAGGAATAAAATACAAAGTGCACTGAAGAAATGTATAAAAATATAATTTAGTAATAAGGCTTTCTACGTGTGTGGATGTATATGAAAAAAACAAAGCTTTTTTGAAACAGAATATTTCTAGCTTGCTGTAACATATAATGCGTAACGCGGGCAAGCAGGAGTGCTTATACTATAATTGAATAAAATCAGAAAGAAGAAAAAAAAATTTTTTTTGGGCAAGAAAAAAATGAAAACACACACTCACACATTCACTCACCTCTCATACCTTTCCAGTTTGGGCTTGATACTTCTTGATATGATTTTCAACAACTATAATAATTATTATGTCGAAACTAAGAAAGAATAAAAAACATGTGTTCTAAACAATCAGGCAAGATATTTCTAAGCCATTTAAGAATGTAATATTTGAACATTTTCCTATTATCAATCCTCTTTGCCTCAAAAGGTAAATTATTGAAAATTTCGGACCTAGAAATACAAACGATTTCTGGAAACAAGTGATATATGACCTGGGAAGCCTTAGCAGATCAGAAGTGACTCTCCTAGTTTGATAATTTTTTGTTCTCTCCCTGAAAGTGCCTGACCACTGTTTCCAGACATTACAAAGAATAGGTATAAAACTTTGAAAACATATATGTATCTTAGAGGCAAGCATTTATATCTTGAAAAAGGGGAAAGGCATGTTTCATATCTTCCTGATTTTTTAACAGCTCTGACAATAGATTTTTGTAAGGTTATAAGTGGTCTCAAGTGGGTTATGTAAGTAGAGCCCCAACAACTTATTCCATAATTCAGTTTAGACTATAATGTATAGGATGTTAGAATGATTCAACAATCGCTCCTAGGGTAGAGAAGCTGATCATGAGGGTCATCAACCAGAAGCCTCCACGCTATTCATCAGACCAGCTATTCAATGAGTTTGACGTGATGGATCCAAGACAGCTTTACTCCAAGGAGATACTATGCAGATTACACAAGAACCCAACAACATTTCAAACCAGAAACCACAACCACAACACCACATACAGGAAAATCTTCTCATCACCAGTGTTGTAAGGAAGGCACTACACCAGAGACATTTCAATCATTTAGCACCAAAATTATATAATCTACTTCCTGCAAACTTTAAACAGATCAATCATCCAGGAAAGTTCAAAACAATAGTACACAATTGGTAGATGAGCAAAGGAAGACAGAACATAGAAAAGATTAGTCTATTTCAAATAACAACTAACCACCTAATGACTTACCAAACACTAACTAACTAATGATACGCACAAAAAAACTAGCAAAACCTACTCTAGAACATGGTACGCCATAGTGGAGTAGGTCAATTTCCACACAGAATAAAAATATGGTGTGGTACACTCACACAACTTTCCTTGCTCATATTTGAAACTACAATCAGACTTCTGTATATGTGTATATATAATTGTTTTCAGAAAACTTTTTCTTTGTGTGAAATTCGATGATATTCTTTAGTCGTCTTTTTTTAAAGTCGTAAAAAACAGCTGTTCTACAGATGAAATATCTCGACTATGTGTTCTTTTTATAAACTGTGCTACCTACCTACCTCATGCACGAGACGGAGGTTACTAAGTCCATTTCTCAAGGATGGGGTGAACCCCCTATTGGTTTCCCAGGAAGGAGACTCATGCCAGTTGATAGAGCTGATAGATAAATATACAGGGTATGAATTTGAAAAAAATCGGTCAAGTTATATTTGAGAAAATTGTATAAAACTTTGTTTTTCAGTAATTATCTGCCATTTTTCTCAAGAATATTACGGAGCTCCTGCAATTTTCCCAGAAATGTGACTCATGTCAGTTGATAGGGCATATGAATAGCTATCCATGGTATAAATTTGAAGAAAATCGTTAGAGCCGTTTTCGAGAAAAACGTCAAAAACATGGTTTTTAGTAATTATCCGCCATTTTTTCCGCCATCTTGAATTGAATTTTATTGAATTCCTTATTGTCGGATCCTTGGTATTTTAGTTTGAAATTTCAAGTCAATCGGTAATTAGGAATGGAGTTATCGTGTTCACAGACCATACACACATACACACACACATACACACACACACACATACACACACACACAGACCAACACCCAAAAATCATGTTTTTGGACTCAGGGGACCTTTAAACGTATAAACTTGAAATTAGGGTGCCTTAATTTTTTTTGGAAAGCAATACTTTCCTTACCTATGGTAATAGGGCAAGGAAAGTAAAAAACTAAACAAGTGGAGGACACATTATAAGAATTTTTTGTAACTAATTATTGTATGTAATATATCTAATATTTTGTGTAATTGATGTTGTGATTTTAGTTTTTTATGGGGAAATAAACATTTATTTATTCATTTATCCATAGTTTATTGAAAACTATACCACAGAATAGGAATAGATGAAGCTTTAGGACAAGGGGAAGTAGAAGAAGAAAAAGAGGAAGAAGAAGAAGGAGAAGAAAAGGAAGAGAAGAAAAAAGTTTTTGCAGAAGTTTTTGTACTTGTCATGCAGTTTTAACACACCTATCTATGTACCACCCTTGTTAACGCACAACTCTCATTAACTCTAATTGATATTTAGTCCATAAAATAATTTGTAATAATAATTTATTATATCAATACAATAAATAATAATGACCTGGCCGGCTCAGGTCTGGTATCCAATATTTTTGTCGATTTCTCTATAAATATGAGAGCTACGAGAGCTAATACAAATAATAAAGCAAATCCGCATACATAGTGGCTGAGTAGATGCATGATGGCATGGCTTATGACAATGTACGCTGTAGGCCGAATTTATGGAAATATGCTAAAGTTCAATTATTAGTCTGCCACAGTACGGTATAATCTCTCCTGGGAAATCCCTAGCAGCTTCTATACGAGTGAGTGAGAGAGAGTGTGTGTGTGTGAGAGAAAGAGTGAGAGAGTGACTGAGTTAGAAATAGAGAGAGTGGGAGAGGGTGAGAGAGAGTGAGAGTGAGAATTGGAAGATAGAAAAATATTGTGAGAAAGAGATGAACAAAGAAACAAAGAAAGCAAGAGCCATAGCGAGAGAGATTTATTGATTGAGTACTTTATTTATGTAGATTACAATATATACTGGCCTATCACTTATATACAATAGCTTCAGTACAGCAAAATTATAGATGAATTTACATCATATGGACTAAGAAAATAATTATTGAACTGTATATGATATGAAAAAGTATTTGTAATATAATAACTATAGATAATATATTGTTATGCATCTACATAAATTGGCGGAGCCTTGACATATCATGTCCATTCTTCGGAAAGAATATTCAAAATATCCTCCCCACTAGCTCTCGAGAGTGAGAAACACTACTAAAAGAGAGAGTGAGAATTAGAGAGATAGAAAAATATTGTGAGAAAGAGATGAACAAAGAAACAAAGAAAGCAAGAACGATAGCGAGAGAGAAAGAGTGGGAGACTGATAGTGAGGGAGAGACTGTGTGAGAGAGAGATAGTGAAATGAGAGAAGGTGTGATCAGATCAGATTAGATTTCTTTATTTATGTATGTTACAATATTTACTGGCTTATACACTAATTTACATTAAGTGACGGTAATGCTGAATATTTAACGAGTTTCACAAAGTATAAAAAATAATTCAATGAGAATAAAGATTTAATTGAGAGAGAGAGAGAGAGAGAGAGAGAAAGAGATAGAACGAGGCAGAGAAAGAGTGATATAAAGAGAAGAGGTGAGTGAGAGACGGTTATAGAGAAAAAGAGAGAGTGATAGTTAAATAGAGAGTAGATGGGAGAGTGAGAGTTGAAGTGTGTATATGTTCAAGGAACAGATAGAGAGTGAGTGAGTTTGTGTGTGTGAAAGAGGCGAAAAGAGAGAGAGAGTGATAAAATGAGAAGAGGTAAATGAGAGAGGGTGATAGAGTGAGGAATAGAGAGAGAGTACAAGAGAGAGCTTGAGGGAGGAAGAATGAGAGAGTGTGTAAAATAGAGAAAGAAGAAGAACATAGAGAGAGAGAGAGTGTGAGTGTGAGAGAGTGATTGAGAGAATATGAGTGATTGGAAGAGGATTCATGAGATAAAGAAAGTGTAATAGAGTCTGAGAGCGAGAGAGAGTGAGTGTGATAGAAAGTGATCAGTTCAGAAGATCAGATGATTAAGAGAGGTAGAGCGTGTATTGTGTGTGAGAGAGAGTGAGAGAGTAAAAGAAAAACAAGGAGAGATGAACGCAGGACATACTCATTTAATTATCGTTGTAAATCGCGATTAGACGGCTTATTTGCATCATAATACACGTTTGTAATTTATCAGCCAATGAATAATTTATATTTATTCGCTGTTAGTGTATGCAGGTCCAGTTTTGGGGATTTTCAGGGTTTTAAGGGGGGCTCAAAGGGTCTGAGGGTGTATTTGGGTTCAGTTTGGGGAGGATTTTCAAGGTATGATAGGGTAGAAACTCATATTTTGTTCATTTACTGCCAGTGGGATATTATAAGCAAGATAAACGAATGTAGCCTATTTTATTCAACAGATACTAGATATTATGTTAATTTTGGATTTTACATAATTATCATATTTGTCTATGCGTATTATTATATGTATGCGTATTATAAAACGTATGTTGTTTTCATCTATCGTGTATGGAAATAGGATATTATTCACATTTCTGGGTCATATGTGTTTGGTAGGGTAACATGCACAATGTTAACCATGGTATTGTGTCTCAAACAAAATAGGCTTATGTGTGATGTATTAATAGGATGAAAAATTTAGAAATTGGGGTACCATAATTTTTTGGAAAGCAATACTGTCCTTACCCATGGTAATAGGACAAGGAAAGTAAAAACTAGTCTCACCTGAACTACAGGGCCCGGTATAAAAACTTGACGATTTTTGAGGGATGCTATTTAAATTGTGTTTCGTACAATTAAATCATTATTTATAATATATATCAAATTAAAGATCAAATTTTGCAATTAATAGTGAATTACATATATTACTCACTAATTACTAAGTTTTTTTATTTGTGAATAATTATGTCATCCAAATGATTTCCTTTACTCTTCACACACTCACTCAACCTAATTCTAAAATTTGCCATTGCTCGCTCAATCATCACTTGTGGAATTGCTTCAATTTCTCGTTGAATGACTCCCTTCAGTTCTGTGGATTATTAGCTACTCAATAGCGGTAATTATCTTCATTCACAAATCCCGAAAAATGAAAATGTTCCTCGTCACTTGAAAGAATAACGGCATCCTGGTGGAAATTTTCGAGAATGATCTCGCAAGCGGCTTTGCAATGTGCCCAATAATTTGAATTATTTTTGCGGATGAAATTTTAGGTCGGAATGAAGAATTCGTCGTACACTCCGATCAGAAATGGCTAGCGCAACAGCATGTTTCGCTGCTGAACGTCGTGGAGACCGTGTAACAGCTACTCAGGCGTTTTTCAGGCGTTCTCACGGTTCGTTTTCGTCCTGTTGGTTTCGTTTTCAAAGCGGACAACGTGTTCCTGAAATTCTTTACCCACAACAAGATCGTATTCCTACTGGGAACAGGTGCGTGTAGATTTAAATTAAATATTTAAATATTTTTGTTTTCAATCAGTTTTTAAATATCAAAATTCAAAATTTTCTAGTTTAGTCATTAGTTTTGAAGTGAAAATTGGACTTTTTGAAGTGAAAGTGAAATCTTAACCTCATTCTTTTTTGAAACTTTTATTTGTAAAATTTGGGAGAAGACAGCTTTGGGCTATGCCTGTTGTCTTGTCCCAATCATATTATATTTATTATAATTATGATTTGTGATTGTCAATGGAATAAATAAATAATAAAATGAGCTTCAATCACAATCGGTTGATGTTCACTCGACCACGACATAGGCTACTGAAATGGCAAGAATAGACCTGTCGATGTACAACATTCCCGCCTTTTCAATGACAGTGGTGCCAACATAAGAATTACCACAAAATCGTCAGATTGATTTAATATGCCGGTCCCTGTATAAACTATCCTTGATATTGTAGTATCAACGATATTGATATAGTCAATGGGCCATATGAATAAAGTTGAGCATTTGCTTATACTTCTAAAATATGAGCATTTGCTTCATTTTCTATGAATAAACGTGAGCAAAACCTTTTGCTCATGCTCATCAAAAGAATAGTTTGAGCATTTGCTCAAAAGTAAAAGCTTTTGCTCAAAATTGTATGAATAAACTAGAGCAATTGCTCAACTTTGAAGCAAATGCTTCAAAAAGGTGAGTCTAGTCTAGAGCAGCTTATCACCTTTTGCTCATAGTAAAATGGCTCACTAATTCGTATGAGGAAGAGGTAAACTATACCAGATACGATCACAACCAATAGTTGAGAACAGCTATAAAACTCTTTTTAGATTCAACCAGGATACATATCACCATTATGCCTACAAAATAATAAATACAAAAGATGTTTAAAGACCTGTTATAAAGATAGCCATCACAAAATAGGAAATAGGTACCGCTATTTAAGAAGATGAAAGTGTTCGATTATAAGAAGAGGCTATTGATATTATTTCTAAATCTAAACTCAACTAACCTAAAACTCTATTCATAAATAGAAAACAGAGCAGACGACCGCAAACACAAGCGTGCACCCTATTTGCATATTTAGCGCTTCCGTGAGCTATAAAAAAAACTAAGGCTACACAAGCAAATCAGCTGATGAAAAATCTCTAAAAAATAATACGTGAGCATTTGCTCAAGATTCAGGAGAATAAGGTAAGAGTAAAAAGGTAAAGCTTATTCATAAAATGAGCAAATGCTTTTGCTTCTACCTTTGGCTCATGAGCAAAACCTTATGCTCCATGCTTTTGCTCATGAGCATTTGCTCTGGTTTTATTCATATGGGCCAATATCAGATAACTTTTCGTAGAAGAAAAAACCTCATCATCACTTACAATGATCACTAATCTGAGCTAAAACATGTTTTTGCCGTAGCAGGCTATCAAATAAACAAGTTTTTCGCACAAATTCGGGAGGGTTTAGGGGGTGGAGACAAAAACAGCGAAAATAATAGGAATAAAAGAAGAATCATGGCCTCTCTATTTCATGTTTGTTTACAAGCCTGGCTTCTATGGGGGTCTGAACAGATGTGTCCCTACACCCTCCATTATATCTATGTATTTTTTGGGGAACTACATGTTTTCAGCAGTTAGATTTTGCGATATATCTATGTATTTTACAGAATATATTGATTCCCCATGGTTCTATATCTGTATCCTGTAATATCCCATGCATCTTACTGATATCTTTCCTAGGATGTAAACCTATTTCATAAAGTCTTATTATTTGTAAAATATTTATTTATTTATCATTTACAATCAACTTAAGGACAAAGAAACAGACTACAGTACGAAACTTTTTTTCATCCCAATATTGTTATGTAAATGAATGAATTTCATAAAATAAATTGTTCAAATAAAGGTTATGTGCGACATTCCTAGTTTTCACTAATTTCCACATTGGAACAAAACACAAACACTTGATACAATTGATTTTGAATTTAGAAAGATTAAGATCCGAATTGATAACAAAATTCCTTCTTCTTAATTCTCAAAACTGTAAAATAAATATCAATTTGAAATATTTAAGATAATATCATCATAGAACCTTTTTGAGAAATTTTCAATATAAAATAACAGATAAGAAACACAAACTAAAACAACCAATTCCCATGTTTACATCATTTCCAAGTTTTAAAATTTATTATCAACCCTAAAGAGACACACTGGGGTGTTTCACACGCCGGGGATTTTTTTTCTGTTCTGCAGTTGACAATATCAAGCAGATGGAATTTTTTGCCCTGTCTAAATTAGGTTTGAAGCATTGTCAACTGCTCTCCACCACTCCCAGTCAGTAATAGCATTCTACAAGGTCACCAGCTCATCTTGTTCTTCGTTTGGGGTGTCCAACACCCCAGAGTGTCCTCTACGTAGGACTTTTATCAAATACTTTTTTACAAAGATTTACTTGTATTGACCACTACGAATGTGGTATGGGGTGAAGGATCAGATTGGAATAAATGCTATGATTCTCTACAACTCGAGGTTCAAAACAATAAAATGAAGAGACGTGAGTTTTTGATGAAATTGTCATTGACAATGATCAAGCCATTCCTTCAAACCAGATTATGAGCTCCAACACTCAGGCGGAACATACGTACTTCTAAAATTAGTATAAATATCGATAAGCAGTGCTTTACTTTCGATTTCTGTATGCACTTGGAACAAAAATGATCAAGAAATGATGGAGTATGGGCTAAGTACTTGTTTTCTCTATATTTTTCAAAGAACATGCAAAATTAAATTGGGGTGTTCAACACCCCAGTTTGTCTACTGTGTTAGCATAAAGTAAGTGTGTCTCTGTAGGGTTAATAAATTTATGGTCATTTTATATTAAAAATTTCTCAAGAAGGGTACTATGATGTTATTCAACAAATAAGAAATTGAATAGCCCTGATATACACATTCTAAAACAATATTTCAAAATAATTATATATATTATCTATGTACTCTACAAAACTATAAAATTCTATCAACTATTCTCATGAGGGCTACTTGTATTTATATGAGAATTGGGAAATCTAAGTTTTGTACCCTCTTTCAAGAACTCTATTATATCACTCAGGATATGTTTGGACATATTTATGCCATTTCCAAGTGGGTGGATGAAGTAACACAAAATCGCTCCTCACTTGAAATTATTTCAGTCACCCACTTGAAAATTACATTATTGAGTAAGTTTGTTACTCGATATACCTGTGTATTTTACAGCAATTCAATCAATCATATGATAAGTACATCATCAAAATGATAGGGAGAGAAAAAAACGATAACCTTGTGCTTTTCCTTTCTCAAATTTAGATAGGCTACACATTGTCCGAAATAGGTTAAGTCTTGTAGTTCTTCAATTCACTAAATTTTTAGTCCACAAATATTTTCACAAAGAAGATTTTCAAATTTAGATGCTTCAAAATCAAAAATAGAAAAGAGATTCCACATTTTTATCACTTCAAGAGAAAACATTCACATATTGAAGAAATAATTCTCAAAAGGGTCCTGAAAAAAAAACTTGTATTATAAAACAAATTGTATTATCCTGTGAGAGAGTATGAGCTGTTCTAGCTCTTGAAATACTAATTTTCATATCAATGTATTTTTCATAAATATATACTGTACTAGCCGTCAGGCTCGCTTCGCTCGCCATATCCGCCTAGCAAGGGGGCTCCGCCCCCTGGACCCCCGACTGGATCGTCCAAGGATGAGATTAGCAGGCTCGCTTCGCTCGCCTGCATTTTTCATTTGAGCATTTTTATCATAAATGTTAGGACAATCCAGTCGGGGGTCCAGACTAAACGATTGGCTAAACGGATATGGCGAGCGAAGCGAGTCTGACGGCTAGTAATATAATATTACCAGGATTGAAGTAGCAGTGCCCAATCAATTTTTTTCCGCGATAAATGTATTTAAATCTTCAACTTGGTGCCAACCTAACAAAATCAACTCAACTTAATGCCAACCTGACAAAATTATTACTTTAGTTGCCAGTTAACACTGTTTCGGAGAGTACTCTATCTAGATTATAGTTCTATAGTACATATGATATGGAAATTTCAATTATAATTAAGAGATGGGAGAAGAAGAATATACATGGTAAAAGACGAACTTTAAACCCTCAAAAACAACCCTTAGAGTTAAAATATTGCCAAAAGATTTCTTAGTGCGCCTCTAAGGGCAACTGAACATACCTACCAAATTTGAACGTTTTTGGTCCGGTAGATTTTTAGTTATGCGAGGGAGTGAGTGAGTGAGTGAGTGAGTCAGTCAGTCAGTCAGTGAGTGAGTGCCATTTCGCTTTTATATATATAGATAGATATCTGTTCCGTTGAAACATGTGGTTTGACTCGGTATAGAAGTATATAATATCTTATATCTAATCGATGTATTCCTGTAATATATAGGAACACATATATGTGTCCTATGGATCACATAATATGTATAACACATATATGTACTATTCTGTTTTTAATAATGTTGTGTTCTCAGTGAAAAATATATGTATCAGTGGAAACATACAGGTACCCCGTGGAAATATATGTATGCCCCTAATATCGATGTATTTTCATTCCCAATTCCCTGGGGAGACAACAGCCTAGCTTTTCCAGCTTTTCCGCTCACACCCCTCTCTGGAAAACTTAATCCTATGTTTTCTGTTTTTCCACCAGAAAAACATTCCAGCTACTTGTTCACTATTAATTTTCCCTTTTTTCTCCTGATATTTGTATGAACCTAGTTGATCGTACATAGACTTGAAAATGAGAGTGAATATCTGGATGAAGTATTAGGCTAGGCACACAGCAGTTAGTCAAGACTAGTCACGATTAGTCACAATACGTCACATAGCTGCTTATGGAGCTATGTCGAATTCCAATGACTGATAAGGGTGGGCACACATCAGTTAGTCAAGACTAGTCACGTTTAGTCATAATAGTTTACATAGTTGCTTATGAAGACATGTCTAATTGCAATGACTAATCAGTGTGTGTTGCGTCATAAGCAATTAAGAGAAGTATTGTGACTAAACGTGACTAGTCTTGTCTTGACTAACTGATGTGTGTAGTTGAGAAGTTGATATTGTGGTAATTATTCATATTGAATGGAAAAGACTAAGAAATTGTCAAAAGATACAGATTTATTGATACTTAGAAAGACCGGTTTCGGTTATTACACCATTGACAAACAAAAAACAATGATAAACAATGTTTGACAAAATTTTTTGACAATTTCTCAATGTTTTTCATTCAATAACTGGTTTGTGCCTAGCCTTACTAAGGAATACTACAAAATAAAAATTCTTTGACCAAACGCAGTGAGTTCTATGTTTTAACTCATATTTTCATCCTTTTATCTGTATGTAACGAATTCACGGCAAACGCGTTGATAGAATTCTATGAGATTTGGCAGGAATATTCCTTTTTCACAAGAGGAGCCGTGTCTATTTAGGTCTATAGTTTGAATATTTTGTTCTGCATTCATGGTATTATGATGCATACCCATCAGAATCAATATTCTCACATTATTTGAAAAACAAATTTTAAAGGTGATTAATATGAAATAAAATATGATTGAATGAACTAGGCTAAATAATGCTGAAGAAATTTAATATCTTTGAAATTTGGGAAGTTAATCTATATATATATAAAAGCGAAATGGCACTCATTCACTGACTGACTCACTCACTCGCAGAACTAAAAATCTACCGGACCAAGAACGTTCAAATTTGGTAGGTATGTTCAGTTGGCCCTTTAGAGGCGCACTAAGAAATAATTTAGCGATATTCAACTCTAAGGGTGGTTTTCAAGGGTTTAAAGTTCTTTTAGCATGTATATTCTTCTTATTCCAATATTTCAAAATTATAATATTGAAATGTCCATACCATATGTTAATATGGAACTATAATCTGGAGAGAGTACCTCTTCGAAACAGTAGTTGTTAACTGGTAACTAAATTAAAAACTTTGTCAGGTTGGCATTGAGTTGAGTTGACATTGTTAGGTTGGCACCAAGTTGAAGATTGAAATGCATTTATCCAGGACCTCCTAAATACCAATTCATCCAATTAGAAAAAATTGGCGTTTTCTCAGCTTTTCTGCGTTTCCTCACCTTTTTCAATAATTGATGGAAAGATATTGAAAAAAATTCAGTACACAGGTTTAGCTGAGGTGGAAGAATTTTGTTCGCCAAAGATTCGCCGATATAGTAACAGGTGTTTTTCATGATCAAATTGACATAATACGTTCAAATTCGGTACATAGGTTCCGCTGAGGTCTACATGTAGACGAGCGAAGCGAGCCCGCTGATCCCATTTTTGGACGATCCAGTCGGGTGTCCAAGGGGTGGAGCCCCTTGGCTAGACGGATATGGCGAGCGAAGCGAGCCTGACGGCTAGGGATGGATATTTTGGAGAAAGACTGATACCGCTTGAACTAAAACAGGTGACACCAGATACTTGTGGATGATGAAACTGCGTGAGGTCTACTGTTCACAGAACTACTAATTTCTTCAATCATTAAAAATAACACAACTCACACAATAGTATTACAGGCTTAAGCTCAAAACTGTTCCAATAGTAGTTTATTACAATTAATTGACCGAGCGTGGTGAGGTCTAAGATTCAAGTCGACGGTTTGGCATTTCTCTTAATGTTTAAATGTTTGAATGTTTAAATGTTGCGCATTTACGGCGAAACGCGGTAATAGATTTTCATGAAATTTGACAGGTATGTTCCTTTTTAAATTGCGCGTCGACGTATATACAAGGTTTCTGGAAATTTTTCATTTCAAGAATAATATAAAAGGAAAAAGGAGCCTCCTTCATACGCCAATATTAGAGTAAAAATCAGACTATAGAATGATTCATCATAAATCAGCTGACAAGTGATTACATAGATGTGTGGAGAAGCCAGTCTATTGCTGTATTTCCATAAGGTCTATAGTTTCAATCAGGTACTTGTGGATGAGAATACTGCGTGAGGTCTACTGTTCACATAACTACTAGTTAGGATAATTTGAAATTATTTATCCAATTTAATAATGATTTTTGGATGTTTTGAATTGTAAATTGAGTGTGTAATTGAAGAATGTTGAAGTGACACATAAAGGTGCGTACAGATATACGCGCCGAGAACATGAGCAATTCACTTTTAATCAGCTGACTATATCTGTATTTTACGGAAACGGTTAGATATTGACAATTTCTTAGTCTTTTTCATTCAGTAAGATATAGATATTAAAAGCTTGGCATCAGCTGATATAAAGTGAATTGCTCATGTTCGCGGCGCGTAAATCTGTACGCATCTTAACGTAGCTTCATTTGGACTGTTGTATAAATTAGAATTGGAACCGTTTTGGGCGTATAAGCCTGTGGTACTTTTCTGTAAGTTTTGTAATTGTGAATGATTGAATAAATTAATTTATATAACGACAGTCCAATACTATAAAGGTCTATTATCAGGATAACTAGTTTTGAACATCATGTAAGAAAATGCAATACATAACAACTCATACCAGAGAATGCATATCTCGGCAAAACGAGATCAAATACTGTGCAATATTGATCTTCAACACAGTTGAAAACCGCACACCACCTTGCAAATGTGGGTGAATATTGGGGAAGGACCTGAAAGTAGGGAACAAGGGAAGGGAGCATCCCTTAGGGGTGCAAGAGTAGGGCAGGATGTCAGGTTGGGGTTTTGTTCTCCAAGGGATTATGAAGGGAGAAGTATCACTGGAATTGGGGTAGTGAGGAATTGGAGAAGGGAGTGAGACCTGTGAATGATACAGGGAAGAATGTTTCTTTCTTCTAATATTTAGAACAAAGTTATAATGTATGTGTCTGTCTTATACAACATTTTTTAGTGTACATTATACTATACAATCTTATACATTTCTTCGTTCATTCATTCAGTCATTCATTCAGTAATTCATTCAGTCATTCATTCAGTCATTCAGTCATTCAGTCATTCAGTCATTCAGTCATTCAGTCATTCAGTCATTCAGTCATTCAGTCATTCAGTCATTCAGTCATTCTGTCATTCAGTCATTCAGTCATTCAGTCATTCATTCAGTCATCTATCTATTGATTCCCCCCTCTTATAGTAAGGTCCACGTTCTAATGGCAGTATTTGATTGACATTGGCGTTTCTATCCTTGTCTATCATTCGACATAGCAGATAGCGCTATCTTTTCCCAGCTGCCCAAAGTTATCAGACGTTTCTTGGGAATATAGAAACGTGGATTAATCAACATAATTATTCATTGTCAATTATTATCAAATGATAGGTACATATATTTCCTTGGCGAGTAGAATATAATATTGATTGTTTTGAACAAGAATGAACATATTTCATTCTTCTTCTTATTCACCTTCTTATTGTGCCTTTCCTTGGTCTTCATCTCTTTATCACCTGTCTTCTTCTTCTGTCTCTTCCGTTTTCTACTTCTTCTACCTCCTCTTTTTTACTTCCTTGCACTATTACCATAGGTGAGGAAAGTATTGCTTTTCAAAAAATTTAAGGTACCCTAATTTCATGTTTTCTATACGTTTCAAGGTTCCCTGAGTCCAAAAAAGAGGTTTTTGGGTGTTAGTCTGTATGTGTGTGTGTGTGTGTGTTGTGTGTGTGTGTGTGTGTGTGTGTGTGTGTGTGTGTGTGTGTGTGTGTGGTGTGTGTGTGTGTGTGTGTGTGTATGAGTGTATGTACGTCTGTGTACACGACATCTCATCTCCCAATTAACGAAATTACTTGAAATTTGGAACTTAAGGTCTTTACAATAAAAGGATCCGACACGAACAATTTCGATCAAATGCAATTCAAGATGGCGGCTAAAATTGCGAAAATGTTGTCAAAAACAGGGGTTTTCGCGATTTTCTCGAAAACGGCTTCAACGATTTTGATTAAAGTTATACCTGAAATGGTCATCAATAAGCTCTATCAACTGCCACAAGTCCCATATCTGTTAAAATTCCAGGAGTTCCGCCCCATCTATGCAAAGTTTGATTTTGGATTCCTAATTATCAGGCTTCAGATACAATTTAAACGGAAAATTTCGAGTGGAAAAAATTGAGCATGGAAATCTCTTCAATTAATGTCCAGTAACATTTTCACCTTAAATTGAAAATAAGCTTGAAATTTGAGAAAATGTAATTATTGCAAACTCGTGTTGCAGATTTTATTGCAGATCTCGTGTGCATCCAGCGTTATTGAACTGTCACCAGCTGGCTCAGATCTTTGACTTGAGATGCGTTTACACTAGCGTCAGGTGATCAATTTTCATAACGGCAAGGAAAGTTGTGTGAGTGCGCCACACCAGATTTTTCTTATTCATCTTCTTATTGTGCCTTTCCTTGGTTTTCATCTCTTGATCTCCTGTCTTCTTCTGTCTCTTTCGTGTTCTAATTCTTCCGTCTCCTTCTTCTTCGTCTTCTTCTTCTCTCAGATTTTCATGGCAAATTGAAAAACCGATAGCAGTCATCGGTGAGTAGTCATTGCTGATGCCTGGTGCTTGCCTTCACCAATTGCAACCATTAAACCTAATAGGATGGCCATTACCTAACTACTACTCCACCTTCACTCCTTCCTTCTTTAATTTCATCTCTTACTCATCGTCCTCGTCACACTTCTCTCTCTCCTTCATTTTCTTCTCCTCCCTCTTCTCCAATACATCTTCAGGTCCCTCCATCTTACTCTCCTCCTCCTCCTTTCCTTCTTTCTTTCTCACTACTTCTTCTCCTTCTACTTCTCCTCCACCACCTCCTCCTCCTCCTTTTGAAGAGAATTAGTGGGGAGGATATTTTGAATATTCTTTCTGAAGAATGGACATTGATATGTCCAAAGCTCCTCCAATTTATGTAGATGCATAACAATATAATTATCTATAGTTATTATATTACAAATTGCTTTTTTCATATCATATACAGTTCAATCATAATTCTCTTAGTGTATATTATGTAAATTCATCTATAATTTTGCCTTATTGTAAGCTATTGTAAATAAGTGTATAAGCCAGTATATATTGTAATCTACATAAATAAAGTACCCAATCAATCAATCCTTTTCCACCTACTCCTTCTCATTCTCCTCCACCTCTTCCAGCTTCTCCCCCACCTTCACCTCTTCCCTGTTCTCTAACTCTTCATCCTTCTCCACCTTCTCCTTTACTACTCCTCCTCATCCTCTTCCTCTTCATCCACCTCATCGTTCTACTCCTCCCTCCTCCTCAACTTCTCCTGCTTCATCTCCTACACCTTCTTCTCCACCGTTCCCTTCTCCTCCATATATAATTGGTTATATTATCCATATTGTCATTTATTGGGCGAATAAATAAATATATCCATATAGATTCCCACGCCGAATCATCAAATCTCCATAGGGAAATAGAAAATAAATCATTAAATCATGTTGGTAAGTTCAATAAATACCGATTATCGGCGTTGAGGAAGATGAAAACTTTTTATGCACATCATTATCTGAATAATATTCATTGTATGGCAAATAAACTATTTGATTTCAATAAAGTGGATTTCATTTCATTTATTTACAATGCAAATGACACTAATATTACATTATAGAAGATAAAATAATAAGGTAGTCCTTGTGCTATTTTTCTTTCAAATTTATAGGTGACAAAGTCCAAGATAAGGTTAGAATTTCACGTGTACAATTTTTATGAAATGTTGGTCCAAAATAAACATTAAAACTATAAATTTTGAATTAAGATGGCTTAAATTGATAAATTAATTAGAAATATTCCATTCAATTACCACTTTTAACGAATAATATTGAGTTATTTAAGAAATATTGGAACTATTCAAGAAACACAAACTCGTAAACACTAAAGCTCAGCTGACTGATTTTTCAGACAGCTCTGGAGTAAACTGTATTTTATCGAGGAAGAACTATGATAGGCCTGAAGAGAGAGAAGGAAGATAGAGTGAGAGTAGCTAGCAGTATAAAAGTAGATGTATGTAGCAGCTAATAGAATAAATAAGTGATGTTTCAAGTACTTGAATTTTATCGAGTGGATGAGAAAATGCGATTCAAGATCCTTTTTATTACTGCGCCATAGACTTGAGTCTTTTGATATCATTACGATTCCCAAATATTACTACTATACCATTCAAAGACCATTGCAATTTTTAAAGCGTTTGAAAATAAATTGGTTGGAAGTCTATTATCCTGCAGTGGAATTCAATTCATGCAGTTAGCATGTGACTAAAATTGGTATGCTATCCTTGTTTGTCATTGGACAAGGCAGATAGATCTATCCTTCTTCAACCACGCACCGTTGCCAGGATAGATAGAGATAATAGATCATTCAGGCTCTAGAATCAGCATATGATTTAAAATAGGTGTTGTTATCCTTGTTTGTCATTGGACAAGGCAGATAGATCTATCCTTCTTCAACCACGCACCGTTGTCAGGATAGATAGAGATAATAGATCATTCAGGTTCTAGAATCAGCATATGATTTAAAATTGGTGTTGTTATCCTTGTCTATAGTTAGACAAATAATGTCACATTTATAGATCCAAATAGATCATAAATCGCATGTATATGATATTTTATGACACACAATTATATATTCACTCCAGAGAGTATATAATACATAACAGGAGCCAACCACATACACACAATTTTTGACACAACTGTTTAATACAGGAAAAAAAAGATACATCACCACTTTTCACATGCTGACACAACCAGCATGCTAAATTACAGGTTAATGAGGTGTGCGCTATGTCCAGTGAGTGACAGAATCAAGGGCTGTTCACCCCGAATTTCCCCTCTTATTCTCCCCCTCACAAGGGTTTCCCTCCACCAATGTCACTCTCTCACCTCTCTCTCGCTCTGTATCTATCACTCTAACTCTCGCACTCTTTCCTGTTTATTGAAACTCTCACTCTA